>NW_027043644.1:0-59353 GCF_036013475.1 Columba livia | reverse complement strand
CTTTGGGCTTTCTTTGCCCTTTCTTTGGTCTTTCTTTCCCCTTTCTTTGGGCTTTCTTTGTGCTTTCTTTGGGCTTTGTTTCCCCTTTCTTTGGGCTTTCTTTAGGCTTTCTTTGGGCTTTCTTTCCGCTTTCTTTGGGCTTTCTTTGGGCTTTCTTTCCCTTTTCTTTGGCTTTCTTTCCCGTTTCTTTGGGCTTTCTTTGGCTTTCTTTCCCCTTTCTTTGGGCTTTCTTTCCCCTTTCTTTGGGCTGTCTTTCCCTTTCTTTGGGCTTTCTTTCCCCTTTCTTTGGGCTTTCTTTCCCTTTTCTTTGGGCTTTCTTTGGGCTTTCTTTGGGCTTTCTTTGGGCTCTCTCTGGGCTTTCTTTCCCCTTTCTTTGGCTTTCTTTCCCCTTTCTGTGGGCTTTCTTTGGGCTTTCTTTCCCCTTTCTTTGGGCTTTCTTTCCCCTTTCTTTGGGCTTTCTTTCCCCTTTCTTTGGGCTTTCTTTCCCCTTTCTTTGGGCTTTCTTTCTCCTTTCTTTGGGCTGTCATTCCCCTTTCTTTGGGCTTTCTTTCCCCTTCTTTGGGCTTTCTTTCCCCTTTCTTTGGGCTTTCTTTGGGCTTTCTTTGGGCTTTCATTCCCCTTTCTTGGGCTTTCTTTCCCCTTTCTGTGGGCTTTCTTTGGGCTTTCTTTGGGCCTTCTTTGGGCTTTCTATCCCCTTTCTTTGGGCTTTCTTTCCCCTTTCTTTGGGCTTTCCTTGGGCTTTCTTTGGGCTTTCTTTGGGTTTTCTTTCCCCTTTCTTTCCACTTTCTTTGGGCTTTCTTTGGGCTTTCTTTCCCATTTCTTTGGGCTTTCTTTCCCTTTCTTTGGGCTTTCTTTCCCCTTTCTTTGGGCTTTCTTTCCCCTTTCTTTGGGCTTTCTTTCCCCTTTCTTTGGGCTGTCATTCGCCTTTCTTTGGGCTTTGTTTCCCCTTTCTTTGGCTTTCTTTGGGCTTTCTTTGGGCTTTCTTTGGGCTTTCTTTGGGCTTTCTTTGGTCTTTCTTTGGTCTTTCTTTCCCCTTTCTTTGGGCTTTATTTCCACTTTCTTTGGTCTTTCCTTGGGCTTCTTTGGGCTTTCTTTGGGTTTTCTTTCCCTTTCTTTCCACTTTCTTGGGCTTTCTTTGGGCTTTCTTTCCCCTTTCTTTGGGCTTTCTTTCCCTTTCTTTGGGCTTTCTTTCCCCATTCTTTGGGCTTTCTTTCCCCTTTCTTTGGGCTGTCATTCCCCTTTCTTTGGGCTTTCTTTCCCCTTTCTTTGGGCTTTCTTTCCCCTTTCTTTGGGCTTTATTTGGGCATTCTTTGGGCTTTCTTTGGGCTTTCTCTGGGCTTTCTTTCCCCTTTCTTGGGCTTTCTTTGCCTTTCTTTGGGCTTTCTTTACCCTATCTTTGGGCTTTCTTTCCCCTTTCTTTGGGCTTTCTTTGAGCTTTCTTTCCCCTTCTTTGGGCTTTCTTTCCCCTTTCTTTTTGCTTTCTTTGGGCTGTCTTTCCCTTTCTTTGGGCTTTCTTTCCCCTTTCTTTGCGCTTTCTTTCCCCTTTCTTTGGGCTTTCTTTGGGCTTTCTTTCCCTTTCTTTGGGCTTTCTTGGGGCTTTCTTTGGGATTTCTTCCCCCTTTCTTTCCCCTTTCTTTGGGCTTTCTTCCCCCTTTCTTTCCCCTTTCTTTGGGCTTTCTTTCCCCTTTCTTTCCCCTTTCTTTGGGCTTTGTTTCCCCTCTCTTTGGGCTTTCTTTCCCCTTTCTTTGGGCTTTCTTTGGGTTTTCTTTCCCCTTTCTTTGGGCTTTCTTTCCCCTTTCTTTGGCCTTTCTTTGGGCTTTCTTTGGGCTTTCTTTGGGCTTTCTTTGGGCTTTTTTTCCCCTTTCTTTGGGCTTTCTTTCCCCTTTCTTTGGGCTTTCTTTGGGCTTTCTTTCCCCTTTCTTTCCCTTTCTTTGGGCTTTCATTGAGCTTTCTTTCCCCGTTCTTTGGGCTTTCTTTCCCCTTTCTTTGGGCTTTCTTTGGGCTTTCTTTCCCTTTCTTTGGGATTTCTTTCCCCTTTCTTTGGGCTTTATTTCCCCTTTCTTTGGGCTTTCCTTGGGCTTTCTTTGGGATTTCTTTGGCTTTCTTTCCACTTTCTTTCCACGTTCTTTGGGCTTTCTTTGGGCTGTCTTTCCCCTTTCTTTGGGCTTTCTTTCCCCTTTCTTTGGGCTTTCTTTCCCCTTCCTTTGGGCTTTCTTTCCCCTTTCTTTGGGCTTTCTTTCCCCTTTCTTTGGGCTGTCATTCCCCTTTCTTTGGGCTTTCTTTCCCCTTTCTTTGGGCTTTCCTTGGGCTTTCTTTGGCTTTCTTTGGGCTTTCTTTCCCCTTTCTTTCCACTTTCTTTGGGCTTTCTTTGGGCTTTCTTTGGGCTTTCTTTCCCTTTCTTTGGGCTTTCTTTCCCCTTTCTTTGGGATTTCTTTCCCCTTTCTTTGGGCTTTCTTTCCCCTTTCTTTCCCCTTTCTTTGGGATTTCTTTCCCATTTCTTTGGGCTTTCTTTGGGCTTTCTTTCCCCTTTCTTTCCCCTTTCTTTGGGCTTTCTTTCCCCTTTCTTTGGGCTTTCTTTCCCCTTTCTTTGGGCTTTCTTTGGGCTTTCTTTGGGCTTTCTTTGGGCTTTCTTTGGGCTTTCTTTCCATTTCTTTGGGCTTTCTTTCCCTTTTCTGTGGGCTTTCTTTGGGCTTTCTTTGGGCTTTCTTTCCCCTTTCTTTGGGCTTTCCTTGGGCTTTCTTTGGGCTTTCTTTCCCCTTTCTTTCCACTTTCTTTGGGCTTTCTTTGGGCTTTCTTTCCCCTTTCTTTGGGCTTTCTTGGGCTTTCTTTGGGCTTTCTTTCCCTTTTTTTCCCCTTTCTTTGGGCTTTCTTCCCCCTTTCTATCCCCTTTCTTTGGGCTTTCTTTCCCCTTTCTTTCCCCTTTCTTTGGGCTTTGTTTCCCCTCTCTTTGGGCTTTCTTTCCCCTTTCTTTGGTCTTTCTTTGGGCTTTCTTTCCCCTTTCTTTGGGCTTTCTTTGGGCTTTCTTTCCCCTTTCTTTGGGTTTCTTTGGGCTTTCTTTGGGCTTTCTTTCCCCTTTCTTTGGGCTTTCTTTCCACTTTCTGTGGGCTTTCCTTGGGCTTTCTTTGGGCTTTCTTTGGGCTTTCTTTCCCCTTTCTTTCCACTTTCTTTGGGCTTTCATTGGGCTTTCTTTCCCCTTTCTTTGGGCTTTCTTTTCCCTTTCTTTGGGCTTTCTTTCCCCTTTCTTTGGGCTTTCTTGGGGCTTTCTTTGGGCTTTCTTTCCCCTTTCTTTGGGCTTTCTTCCCCCTTTCTATCCCCTTTCTTTGGGCTTTCTTTCCCCTTTCTTTCACCTTTCTTTGGGATTTCTTTCCCATTTCTTTGGGCTTTCTTTGGGCTTTCTTTCCCCTTTCTTTGGGCTTTCTTTGGGCTTTCTTTCCCCTTTCTTTGGGCTTTCTTTCCCCTTTCTTTGGGCTTTCTTGGGCTTTCTTTGGGCTTTCTTTGGGCTTTTTTTCCCATTTCTTTGGGCTTTCTTTCCCCTTTCTGTGGGCTTTCTTTGGGCTTTCTTTGGCTTTCTTTGGGCTTTCTTTCCCCTTTCTTTGGGCTTTCCTTGGGCTTTCTTTGGGCTTTCTTTGGGCTTTCTTTCCCCTTTCTTTCCACTTTCTTTGGGCTTTCTTTGGGCTTTCTTTCCCCTTTCTTTGGGCTTTCTTTCCCCTTTCTTTGGGCTTTCTTTCCCCTTTTTTTCCCCTTTCTTTGGGCTTTCTTCCCCTTTCTATCCCCTTTCTTTGGGCTTTCTTTCCCCTTTCTTTGGTCTTTCTTTGGGCTTTCTTTCCCCTTTCTTTGGGCTTTCTTTGGCTTTCTTTCCACTTTCTTTGGGTTTCTTTGGGCTTTCTTTGGGCTTTCTTTCCCCTTTCTTTGGGCTTTCTTTCCCCTTTCTTTGGGCTTTCCTTGGGCTTTCTTTGGGCTTTCTTTGGGCTTTCTTTCCCCTTTCTATCCACTTTCTTGGCTTTCTTTGGGCTTTCTTTCCCCTTTCTTTGGGCTTTCTTTCCCTTTCTTTGGGCTTTCTTTCCCCTTTCTTTGGGCTTTCTTGGGGCTTTCTTTGGGCTTTCTTTCCCCTTTCTTTGGGCTTTCTTCCCCCTTTCTATCCCCTTTCTTTGGGCTTTCTTTCCCCTTTCTTTCACCTTTCTTTGGGCTTTGTTTCCCCTCTCTTTGGGCTTTCTTTCCCCTTTCTTTGGGCTTTCTTTGGGCTTTCTTTCCCCTTTCTTTCCCCTTTCTTTGGGCTTTCTTTGGGCTTTCTTTCCCCCTTTCTTTGGGCTTTCTTTGGGCTTTCTTTCCCCTTTCTTTGGCTTTCTTTGGGCTTTCTTTGGGCCTTTTTCCCCCTTTCTTTCCCCTTTCTTTGGGCTTTCTTTCCCCCTTTCTTTCCCCTTTCTTTGGGCTTTCTTTCCCCTTTCTTTGGGCTTTCTTTGGGCTTTCTTTCCCCTTTCTTTCCCCTTTCTTTGGGCTTTCTTTGGGCTTTCTTTGAGCTTTCTTTGTGCTTTCATTGGGCTTTCTTTCCTCGTTCTTTGGGCTTTCTTTCCAATTTCTTTGGGCTTTCTTTGGGCTTTCTTTCCCCTTTCTTTGGGCTTTCTTTCCCCTTTCTTTGGGCTTTCTTTCCCCTTTCTTTGGGCTTTCCTTGGGCTTTCTTTGGGCTTTCTTTGGGCTTTCCTTCCCCTTTCTTTCCACTTTCTTTGGGCTTTCTTTGGGCTTTCTTTCCCTTTCTTTGGGCTTTCTTTCCCCTTTCTTTGGGCTTTCTTTCCCCTTTCTTTGGGCTTTCTTTCCCCTTTCTTTGGGCTGTCATTCCCCTTTCTTTGGGCTTTCTTTCCCCTTTCTTTGGGCTTTCCTTGGGCTTTCTTTGGGCTTTCTTTCCCCTTTCTTTCCACTTTCTTTGGGCTTTCTTTGGGCTTTCTTTCCCCTTTCTTTGGGCTTTCTTTCCCCTATCTTTGGGCTTTCTTTCCCCCTTTCTTTGGGCTTTCTTTCCCCTTTCTTTCCCCCTTTCTTTGGGATTTCTTTCCCATTTCTTTGGGCTTTCTTTGGGCTTTCTTTCCCCTTTCTTTGGGCTTTCTTTGGGCTTTCTTTCCCCTTTCTTTGGGCTTTCTTTCCCCTTTCTTTGGCTTTCTTTGGGCTTTCTTTGGGCTTTCTTTGGGCTTTCTTTCCATTTCTTTGGGCTTTCTTTCCCCTTTCTGTGGGCTTTCCTTGGGCTTTCTTTGGGCTTTCTTTGGGCTTTCTTTCCCCTTTCTTTCCACTTTCTTTGTGCTTTCTTTGGGCTTTCTTTCCACTTTCTTTGGGCTTTCTTGGGGCTTTCTATGGGCTTTCTTTCCCCTTTCTTTCCCCTTTCTTTGGGCTTTCTTCCCCCTTTCTATCCCCTTTCTTTGGGCTTTCTTTCCCCTTTCTTTGGGCTTTGTTTCCCCTCTCTTTGGGCTTTCTTTCCCCTTTCTTTGGGCTTTCTTTGGGCTTTCTTTCCCCTTTCTTTGGGCTTTCTTTCCCCTTTCTTTCCCCTTTCTTTGGGCTTTCTTTGGGCTTTCTTTGGGCTTTCTTTCCCTTTCTTTGGGCTTTCTTTGGGCTTTCTTTCCCCTTTCTTTGGCTTTCTTTGGGCTTTCTTTGGGTTTTTTTCCCCCTTTCTTTCCCCTTTCTTTGGGCTTTCTTTCCCTTTCTTTCCCCTTTCTTTGGGCTGTCTTTCCCCTTTCTTTGGGCTTTCTTTGGCTTTCTTTCCCCTTTCTTTGGGCTTTCTCTGGGCTTTCTTTCCCCTTTCTTTGGGCTTTCTTTTCCCTTTCTTTGGGCTTTCTTTGGGCTTTCTTTGGGCTTTCTTTGGGCTTTCATTGGGCTTTCTTTCCCCTTTCTTTGGGCTTTCTTTCCCCTTTCTTTGGGCTTTCCTTGGGCTTTCTTTGGGCTTTCTTTGTGCTTTCTTTCCCCTTTCTTTCCACTTTCTTTGGGCTTTCTTTGTGCTTTCTTTGGGCTTTCTTTCCCCTTTCTTTGGGCTTTCTTTCCCCTTTCTTTGGGCTTTCTTTCCCCTTTCTTTGGGTTTCTTTCCCCTTTCTTTGGGCTTTCTTTGGGCTTTCTATGGGATTTCTTTGCGCTTTCTTTCCCCTTTCTTTGGGCTTTCTTTGGGCTTTCTTTGCCCTTTCTTTGGTCTTTCTTTCCCCTTTCTTTGGGCTTTCTTTGTGCTTTCTTTGGGCTTTGTTTCCCCTTTCTTTGGGCTTTCTTTAGGCTTTCTTTGGGCTTTCTTTCCGCTTTCTTTGGGCTTTCTTTGGGCTTTCTTTCCCTTTTCTTTGGGCTTTCTTTCCCGTTTCTTTGGGCTTTCTTTGGGCTTTCTTTCCCCTTTCTTTGGGCTTTCTTTCCCCTTTCTTTGGGCTGTCTTTCCCTTTCTTTGGCTTTCTTTCCCCTTTCTTTGGCTTTCTTTCCCTTTTCTTTGGGCTTTCTTTGGGCTTTCTTTGGGCTTTCTTTGGGCTCTCTCTGGGCTTTCTTTCCCCTTTCTTTGGGCTTTCTTTCCCCTTTCTGTGGGCTTTCTTTGGGCTTTCTTTCCCCTTTCTTTGGGCTTTCTTTCCCCTTTCTTTGGGCTTTCTTTCCCCTTTCTTTGGCTTTCTTTCCCCTTTCTTTGGGCTTTCTTTCTCCTTTCTTTGGGCTGTCATTCCCCTTTCTTTGGGCTTTCTTCCCCTTTCTTTGGGCTTTCTTTCCCCTTTCTTTGGGCTTTCTTTGGGCTTTCTTTGGGCTTTCTTTCCCCTTTCTTTGGGCTTTCTTTCCCCTTTCTGTGGGCTTTCTTTGGGCTTTCTTTGGGCCTTCTTTGGGCTTTCTATCCCTTCTTTGGGCTTTCTTTCCCCTTTCTTTGGGCTTTCCTTGGCTTTCTTTGGGCTTTCTTTGGGTTTTCTTTCCCCTTTCTTTCCACTTTCTTTGGGCTTTCTTTGGGCTTTCTTTCCCATTTCTTTGGGCTTTCTTTCCCCTTTCTTTGGGCTTTCTTTCCCCTTTCTTTGGGCTTTCTTTCCCCTTTCTTTGGGCTTTCTTTCCCCTTTCTTTGGGCTGTCATTCGCCTTTCTTTGGGCTTTGTTTCCCCTTTCTTTGGGCTTTCTTTGGGCTTTCTTTGGGCTTTCTTTGGGCTTTCTTTGGGCTTTCTTTGGTCTTTCTTTGGTCTTTCTTTCCCCTTTCTTTGGGCTTTATTTCCACTTTCTTTGGTCTTTCCTTGGGCTTTCTTTGGGCTTTCTTTGGGTTTTCTTTCCCCTTTCTTTCCACTTTCTTGGCTTTCTTTGGGCTTTCTTTCCCCTTTCTTTGGGCTTTCTTTCCCTTTCTTTGGGCTTTCTTTCCCCATTCTTTGGGCTTTCTTTCCCCTTTCTTTGGGCTGTCATTCCCTTTCTTTGGGCTTTCTTTCCCCTTTCTTTGGGCTTTCTTTCCCCTTTCTTTGGGCTTTATTTGGGCATTCTTTGGGCTTTCTTTGGGCTTTCTCTGGGCTTTCTTTCCCCTTTCTTTGGGCTTTCTTTGCCCTTTCTTTGGGCTTTCTTTACCCTATCTTTGGGCTTTCTTTCCCCTTTCTTTGGGCTTTCTTTGAGCTTTCTTTCCCCTTTCTTTGGCTTTCTTTCCCTTTCTTTGGGCTTTCTTGGGCTGTCTTTCCCCTTTCTTTGGGCTTTCTTTCCCCTTTCTTTGCGCTTTCTTTCCCCTTTCTTTGGGCTTTCTTTGGGCTTTCTTTCCCCTTTCTTTGGGCTTTCTTGGGGGCTTTCTTTGGGATTTCTTCCCCCTTTCTTTCCCCTTTCTTTGGGCTTTCTTCCCCTTTCTTTCCCCTTTCTTTGGGCTTTCTTTCCCCTTTCTTTCCCCTTTCTTTGGGCTTTGTTTCCCCTCTCTTTGGGCTTTCTTTCCCCTTTCTTTGGGCTTTCTTTGGGTTTTTCTTTCCCCTTTCTTTTGGGCTTTCTTTCCCCTTTCTTTGGCCTTTCTTTGGGCTTTCTTTGGGCTTTCTTTGGGCTTTCTTTGGGCTTTTTTTCCCCTTTCTTTGGGCTTTCTTTCCCCTTTCTTTCCCCTTTCTTTGGGCTTTCTTTCCCCTTTCTTTCCCCTTTCTTTGGGCTTTCATTGAGCTTTCTTTCCCCGTTCTTTGGGCTTTCTTTCCCCTTTCTTTGGGCTTTCTTTGGGCTTTCTTTCCCCTTTCTTTGGGATTTCTTTCCCCTTTCTTTGGGCTTTATTTTCCCCTTTCTTTGGGCTTTCCTTGGGCTTTCTTTGGGATTTCTTTGGGCTTTCTTTCCACTTTCTTTCCACGTTCTTTGGGCTTTCTTTGGGCTGTCTTTCCCCTTTCTTTGGGCTTTCTTTCCCCTTTCTTTGGGCTTTCTTTCCCCTTCCTTTGGGCTTTCTTTCCCCTTTCTTTGGGCTTTCTTTCCCCTTTCTTTGGGCTGTCATTCCCCTTTCTTTGGGCTTTCTTTCCCCTTTCTTTGGGCTTTCCTTGGGCTTTCTTTGGGCTTTCTTTGGGCTTTCTTTCCCTTTCTTTCCACTTTCTTTGGGCTTTCTTTGGGCTTTCTTTGGGCTTTCTTTCCCCTTTCTTTGGGCTTTCTTTCCCCTTTCTTTGGGATTTCTTTCCCCTTTCTTTGGGCTTTCTTTCCCCTTTCTTTCCCCTTTCTTTGGGATTTCTTTCCCATTTCTTTGGGCTTTCTTTGGGCTTTCTTTCCCCTTTCTTTGGGCTTTCTTTGGGCTTTCTTTGGGCTTTCTTTCCCATTTCTTTGGGCTTTCTTTCCCTTTTCTGTGGGCTTTCTTTGGGCTTCTTTGGGCTTTCTTTGGGCTTTCTTTGGGCTTTCTTTCCCATTTCTTTGGGCTTTCTTTCCCTTTTCTGTGGGCTTTCTTTGGGCTTTCTTTGGGCTTTCTTTCCCCTTTCTTTGGGCTTTCCTGGGCTTTCTTTGGGCTTTCTTTCCCCTTTCTTTCCACTTTCTTTGGGCTTTCTTTGGGCTTTCTTTCCCCTTTCTTTGGGCTTTCTTGGGGCTTTCTTTGGGCTTTCTTTCCCCTTTTTTTCCCCTTTCTTTGGGCTTTCTTCCCCCTTTCTATCCCCTTTCTTTGGGCTTCTTTCCCTTTCTTTCCCCTTTCTTTGGGCTTTGTTTCCCCTCTCTTTGGGCTTTCTTTCCCTTTCTTTGGTCTTTCTTTGGGCTTTCTTTCCCCTTTCTTTGGGCTTTCTTTGGGCTTTCTTTCCCCTTTCTTTGGGTTTCTTTGGGCTTTCTTTGGGCTTTCTTTCCCCTTTCTTTGGGCTTTCTTTCCACTTTCTGTGGGCTTTCCTTGGGCTTTCTTTGGGCTTTCTTTGGGCTTTCTTTCCCCTTTCTTTCCACTTTCTTTGGGCTTTCATTGGGCTTTCTTTCCCCTTTCTTTGGGCTTTCTTTTCCCTTTCTTTGGGCTTTCTTTCCCCTTTCTTTGGCTTTCTTGGGGCTTTCTTTGGGCTTTCTTTCCCCTTTCTTTGGCTTTCTTCCCCCTTTCTATCCCCTTTCTTTGGCTTTCTTTCCCCTTTCTTTCACCTTTCTTGGGATTTCTTTCCCATTTCTTTGGGCTTTCTTTGGGCTTTCTTTCCCCTTTCTTTGGGCTTTCTTTGGGCTTTCTTTCCCCTTTCTTTGGGCTTTCTTTCCCCTTTCTTTGGGCTTTCTTTGGGCTTTCTTTGGGCTTTCTTTGGGCTTTTTTTCCCATTTCTTTGGGCTTTCTTTCCCCTTTCTGTGGGCTTTCTTTGGGCTTTCTTTGGGCTTTCTTGGGCTTTCTTTCCCCTTTCTTTGGGCTTTCTTGGGCTTTCTTTGGGCTTTCTTTGGGCTTTCTTTCCCCTTTCTTTCCACTTTCTTTGGGCTTTCTTTGGGCTTTCTTTCCCCTTTCTTTGGGCTTTCTTTCCCCTTTCTTTGGCTTTCTTTCCCCTTTTTTTCCCTTTCTTTGGGCTTTCTTCCCCCCTTTCTATCCCCTTTCTTTGGGCTTTCTTTCCCCTTTCTTTGGTCTTTCTTTGGGCTTTCTTTCCCCTTTCTTTGGGCTTTCTTTGGGCTTTCTTTCCCTTTCTTTGGGTTTCTTTGGGCTTTCTTTGGGCTTTCTTTCCCCTTTCTTTGGGCTTTCTTTCCCTTTCTTTGGCTTTCCTTGGGCTTTCTTTGGGCTTTCTTTGGGCTTTCTTTCCCCTTTCTTTCCACTTTCTTTGGGCTTTCTTTGGGCTTTCTTTCCCTTTCTTTGGGCTTTCTTTCCTTTCTTTGGGCTTTCTTTCCCCTTTCTTTGGGCTTTCTTGGGGCTTTCTTTGGGCTTTCTTTCCCTTTCTTTGGGCTTTCTTCCCCCTTTCTATCCCCTTTCTTTGGGCTTTCTTTCCCCTTTCTTTCACCTTTCTTTGGGCTTTGTTTCCCCTCTCTTTGGGCTTTCTTTCCCCTTTCTTTGGGCTTTCTTTGGGCTTTCTTTCCCCTTTCTTTCCCCTTTCTTTGGGCTTTCTTTGGGCTTTCTTTCCCCTTTCTTTGGGCTTTCTTTGGCTTTCTTTCCCTTTCTTTGGCTTTCTTTGGGCTTTCTTTGGGCCTTTTTCCCCCTTTCTTTCCCTTTCTTTGGGCTTTCTTTCCCCTTTCTTTCCCCTTTCTTTGGGCTTTCTTTCCCCTTTCTTTGGGCTTTCTTTGGGCTTTCTTTCCCCTTTCTTTGGGCTTTCTCTGGGCTTTCTTTCCCCTTTCTTTGGGCTTTCTTTCCCTTTCTTTGGGCTTTCTTTGGGCTTTCTTTGGGCTTTCATTGGGCTTTCTTTCCCCTTTCTTTGGGCTTTCCTTGGGCTTTCTTTGGGCTTTCTTTGGGCTTTCTTTCCCCTTTCTTTCCACTTTCTTTGGGCTTTCTTTGGGCTTTCTTTCCCCTTTGTTTGGGCTTTCTTTCCCCTTTCTTTGGGCTTTCTTTCCCCTTTCTTTGGGCTTTCTTTCCCCTTTCTTTGGGCTTTCTTGGGGCTTTCTTTGGGCTTTCTTTCCCCTTTCTTTCCACTTTCTTTGGGCTTTCTTCCCCCTTTCTATCCCCTTTCTTTGGGTTTTCTTTCCCCTTTCTTTCCCTTTCTTTGGGCTTTGTTTCCCCTCTCTTTGGGCTTTCTTTCCCCTTTCTTTGGGCTTCTTTCCCCTTTCTTTCCGCTTTCTTTGGGCTTTCTTTGGGCTTTTTTGGGCTTTGTTTGGGCTTTCTTTCCCCTTTCTTTGGGCTTTCTTTGGGCTTTCTTTCCCCTTTCTTTGGGCTTTCTTTGGGCTTTCTTTGGGCTTTTTTCCCCCTTTCTTTCCCCTTTCTTTCGGCTTTCTTTCCCCTTTCTTTCCCCTTTCTTTGGGCTTTCTTTCCCCTTTCTTTGGGCTTTCTTTGGGCTTTTTTTCCCCTTTCTTTGGGCTTTCTCTGGGCTTTCTTTGGGCTTTCTTTGGGCTTTCTTTCCCCTTTCTTTGGGCTTTCTTTGGGCTTTCATTGGGCTTTCTTTCGCCTTTCTTTGGCTTTCTTTCCCCTTTCTTTGGCTTTCCTTGGGCTTTCCTTGGGCTTTCTTTGGCTTTCTTTCCCCTTTCTTTCCACTTTCTTTGGCTTTCTTTGGGCTTTCTTTGGGCTTTCTTTCCCTGTCTTGGGCTTTCTTGGGGCTTTCTTTGGGCTTTCTTTCCCCTTTCTTTCCCTTTCTTTGGGCTTTCTTCCCCCTTTCTATCCCCCTTTCTTTGGGCTTTCTTTCCCCTTTCTTTCCCCTGTCTTTGGGCTTTGTTTAGCCTCTCTTTGGGCTTTCTTTCCCCTTTCTTTGGGCTTTCTTTGGGCTTTCTTTCCCATTTCTTTGGGCTTTCTTTCCCCTTTCTTCCCCTTTCTTGTGCTTTCTTGGCTTTCTTTGGGCTTTCTTTCCCTTTCTTTGGGCTTTCTTTCCCCTTTCTTTGGGCTTTCTTTCCCCTTTCTTGGGCTTTCTTTCCCCTTTCTTTGGGTTTCTTTCCCCTTTCTTTGGGCTTTCTTTGGGCTTTCTATGGGCTTTCTTGCGCTTTCTTTCCCCTTTCTTTGGGCTTTCTTTGGGCTTTCTTTACCCTTTCTTTGGATTTCTTTCCCCTTTCTTTGGGCTTTCTTTGGGCTTTCTTTGGGCTTTCTTTGGGCTTTCTTTCCCCTTTCTTTGGGCTTTCTTTCCCCTTTCTTTGGGTTTCTTTCCCCTTTCTTTGGGCTTTCTTTGGGCTTTCTATGGGCTTTCTTTGCGCTTTCTTTCCCCTTTCTTTGGGCTTTCTTTGGGCTTTCTTTGCCCTTTCTTTGGGATTTCTTTCCCCTTTCTTTGGGCTTTCTTGGGGCTTTCTTTGGGCTTTCTTTCCCCTTTTTTTCCCCTTTCTTTGGGCTTTCTTCCCCCTTTCTATCCCCTTTCTTTGGCTTTCTTTCCCTTTCTTTCCCCTTTCTTTGGGCTTTGTTTCCCTCTCTTTGGGCTTTCTTTCCCTTTCTTTGGTCTTTCTTTGGGCTTTCTTTGGGCTTTCTTTCCCCTTTCTTTGGGCTTTCTTTGGGCTTTCTTTCCCTTTCTTTGGGTTTCTTTGGCTTTCTTTGGGCTTTCTTTCCCCTTTCTTTGGGCTTTCTTTCCCCTTTCTTTGGGCTTTCCTTGGGCTTTCTTTGGGCTTTCTTTGGCTTTCTTTCCCCTTTCTTTCCACTTTCTTTGGGCTTTCTTTGGGCTTTCTTTGGGCTTTCTTCCCCTTTCTTTGGGCTTTCTTTCCCCTTTCTTTGGGCTTTCTTGGGCTTTCTTTGGGCTTTCTTTCCCCTTTCTTTGGGCTTTCTTCCCCCTTTCTTTGGGCTTTCTTTCCCTTTCTTTGGGCTGTCATTCCCTTTCTTTGGGCTTTCTTTCCCTTTCTTTGTGCTTTCTTTCCCTTTTCTTTGGGCTTTATTTGGGCATTCTTTGGGCTTTCTTTGGGCTTTCTCTGGGCTTTCTTTCCCCTTTCTTTGGGCTTTCTTTGCCCTTTCTTTGGGCTTTCTTTCCCCTATCTTTGGGCTTTCTTTCCCCTTTCTTTGGGCTTTCTTTGAGCTTCTTTCCCTTTCTTTGGGCTTTCTTTCCCCTTTCTTGGGCTTTCTTTGGGCTGTCTTTCCCCTTTCTTTGGCTTTCTTTCCCCTTTCTTGCGCTTTCTTTCCCCTTTCTTTGGGCTTTCTTTGGGCTTTCTTTCCCCTTTCTTTGGGCTTTCTTGGGGCTTTCTTTGGGATTTCTTTCCCCTTTCTTTCCCCTTTCTTTGGGCTTTCTTCCCCCTTTCTTTCCCCTTTCTTTGGGCTTTCCTTGGGCTTTCTTTGGGCTTTCTTTGGGCTTTCTTTCCCCTTTCTTTCCACTTTCTTTGGGCTTTCTTTGGCTTTCTTTGGGCTTTCTTTCCCCTTTGTTTGGGCTTTCTTTCCCCTTTCTTTGGGCTTTCTTTCCCCTTTCTTTGGGCTTTCTTTCCCCTTTCTTTGGGCTTTCTTGGGGCTTTCTTTGGCTTCTTTCCCCTTTCTTTCCACTTTCTTTGGGCTTTCTTCCCCCTTTCTATCCCCTTTCTTTGGGTTTTCTTTCCCCTTTCTTTCCCCTTTCTTTGGGCTTTGTTTCCCCTCTCATTGGCTTTCTTTCCCCTTTCTTTGGGCTTTCTTTCCCCTTTCTTTGGGCTTTCTTAGGGCTTTCTTTGGGCTTTTTTGGGCTTTGTTTGGGCTTTCTTTCCCCTTTCTTTGGGCTTTCTTTGGGCTTTCTTTCCCTTTCTTTGGGGTTTCTTGGGCTTTCTTTGGGCTTTTTTCCCCCTTTCTTTCCCCTTTCTTTCGGCTTTCTTTCCCTTTCTTTCCCCTTTCTTTGGGCTTTCTTTCCCTTTCTTTGGGCTTTCTTTGGGCTTTTTTCCCCTTTCTTTGGGCTTTCTCTGGGCTTTCTTTGGGCTTTCTTTGGGCTTTCTTTGGGCTTTCTTTCCCTTTCTTGGGCTTTCCTTGGGCTTTCCTTGGGCTTTCTTTGGGCTTTCTTTCCCTTCCTTTCCACTTTCTTTGGCTTTCTTTGGGCTTTCTTTGGGCTTTCTTTCCCTTTCTTTGGGCTTTCTTGGGGCTTTCTTCGGGCTTTCTTTCCCCTTTCTTTCCCCTTTCTTGGGCTTTCTTCCCCTTTCTATCCCCTTTCTTTGGGCTTTCTTTCCCCTTTCTTTCCCCTGTCTTTGGGCTTTGTTTAGCCTCTCTTTGGGCTTTCTTTCCCCTTTCTTTGGCTTTCTTTGGGCTTTCTTTCCCATTTCTTTGGGCTTTCTTTCCCTTTCTTTCCCCTTTCTTTGTGCTTTCTTTGGGCTTTCTTTGGCTTTCATTCCCCTTTCTTTGGGCTTTCTTTCCCCTTTCTTTGGGCTTTCTTCCCCTTTCTTTGGGCTTTCTTTCCCCTTTCTTTGGGTTTCTTTCCCCTTTCTTTGGGCTTTCTTTGGCTTTCTATGGGGTTTCTTTGCGCTTTCTTTCCCCTTTCTTTGGGCTTTCTTTGGGCTTTCTTTACCCTTTCTTTGGGATTTCTTTCCCCTTTCTTTGGGCTTTCTTTGGGCTTTCTTTGTGCTTTCTTTGGGCTTTCTTTCCCCTTTCTTTGGCTTTCTTTCCCCTTTCTTGGGTTTCTTTCCCCTTTCTTTGGGCTTTCTTTGGGATTTCTATGGGCTTTCTTTGCGCTTTCTTTCCCCTTTCTTGGGCTTTCTTTGGGCTTCTTTGCCCTTTCTTTGGGATTTCTTTCCCCTTTCTTTGGGCTTTCTTGGGGCTTTCTTTGGCTTTCTTTCCCTTTTTTTCCCCTTTCTTTGGGCTTTCTTCCCCCTTTCTATCCCCTTTCTTTGGCTTTCTTTCCCCTTTCTTTCCCCTTTCTTTGGGCTTTGTTTCCCCTCTCTTTGGGCTTTCTTTCCCTTTCTTTGGTCTTTCTTTGGGCTTTCTTTCCCCTTTCTTTGGGCTTTCTTTGGGCTTTCTTTCCCCTTTCTTTGGGTTTCTTTGGGCTTTCTTTGGGCTTTCTTTCCCTTTCTTTCACTTTCTTTGGGCTTTCTTTGGGCTTTCTTTGGCTTTCTTTGGGCTTTCTTTCCCCTTTCTTTGGGCTTTCTTCCCCTTTCTTTCCCCTTTCTTTGGCTTTCTTTCCCCTTTCTTTCCCCTTTCTTTGGGCTTTGTTTCCCCTCTCTTTGGGCTTTCTTTCCCCTTTCTTTGGGCTTTCTTTGGGTTTCTTTCCCCTTTCTTTGGGCTTTCTTTCCCCTTTCTTTCCCCTTTCTTTGGGCTTTCTTTGGGCTTTCATTGGGCTTTCTTTCGCCTTTCTTTGGGCTTTCTTTCCCCTTTCTTTGGGCTTTCCTTGGGCTTTCCTTGGCTTTCTTTGGCTTTCTTTCCCCTTCCTTTCCACTTTCTTTGGCTTTCTTTGGGCTTTCTTTGGGCTTTCTTTCCCCTTTCTTTGGCTTTCTTGGGCTTTCTTTGGGCTTTCTTTCCCCTTTCTTTCCCTTTCTTTGGGCTTTCTTCCCCCTTTCTATCCCCTTTCTTTGGGCTTTCTTTCCCTTTTCTTTCCCCTGTCTTTGGGCTTTGTTTAGCCTCTCTTTGGCTTTCTTTCCCCTTTCTTTGGGCTTTCTTGGGCTTTCTTTCCCATTTCTTTTGGCTTTCTTTCCCCTTTCTTTCCCCTTTCTTTGTGCTTTCTTTGGGCTTTCTTTGGGCTTTCATTCCCCTTTCTTTGGCTTTCTTTCCCCTTTCTTTGGGCTTTCTTTCCCCTTTCTTTGGGCTTTCTTTCCCTTTCTTTGGGTTTCTTTCCCCTTTCTTTGGGCTTTCTTGGCTTTCTATGGGGTTTCTTTGCGCTTTCTTTCCCCTTTCTTTGGGCTTTCTTTGGGCTTTCTTTACCCTTTCTTTGGGATTTCTTTCCCCTTTCTTTGGCTTTCTTTGGGCTTTCTTTGTGCTTTCTTGGGCTTTCTTTCCCCTTTCTTTGGCTTTCTTTCCCCTTTCTTGGGTTTCTTTCCCCTTTCTTTGGGCTTTCTTTGGGATTTCTATGGGCTTTCTTTGCGCTTTCTTTCCCCTTTCTTTGGGCTTTCTTTGGGCTTTCTTTGCCCTTTCTTTGGGATTTCTTTCCCCTTTCTTTGGGCTTTCTTGGGGCTTTCTTTGGGCTTTCTTTCCCCTTTTTTTCCCCTTTCTTTGGCTTTCTTCCCCCTTTCTATCCCCTTTCTTTGGCTTTCTTTCCCCTTTCTTTCCCCTTTCTTTGGGCTTTGTTTCCCCTCTCTTTGGGCTTTCTTTCCCTTTCTTTGGTCTTTCTTTGGGCTTTCTTTCCCCTTTCTTTGGGCTTTCTTTGGGCTTTCTTTCCCCTTTCTTTGGGTTTCTTTGGCTTTCTTTGGGCTTTCTTTCCCCTTTCTTTCCACTTTCTTTGGGCTTTCTTGGGCTTTCTTTGGGCTTTCTTTGGGCTTTCTTTCCCCTTTCTTTGGGCTTTCTTCCCCCTTTCTTTCCCCTTTCTTTGGGCTTTCTTTCCCCTTTCTTTCCCCTTTCTTTGGGCTTTGTTTCCCCTCTCTTTGGGCTTTCTTTCCCCTTTCTTTGGGCTTTCTTTGGGTTTTCTTTCCCTTTCTTTGGGCTTTCTTTCCCCTTTCTTTCCCCTTTCTTTGGGCTTTCTTTGGGCTTTCTTTCCCCTTTCTTTGGGCTTTCTTTCCCCTTTCTTTCCCCTTTCTTTGGGCTTTCTTTCCCCTTTCTTTCCCCTTTCTTTGGGCTTTCATTGAGCTTTCTTTCCCCGTTCTTTGGGCTTTCTTTCCCTTTCTTTGGGCTTTCTTTGGGCTTTCTTTCCCCTTTCTTTGGGCTTTCTTTCCCTTTCTTTGGCTTTATTTCCCCTTTCTTTGGGCTTTCCTTGGGGCTTTCTTTGGGATTTCTTTGGCTTTCTTTCCACTTTCTTTCCACGTTCTTTGGGCTTTCTTTGGCTGTCTTTCCCCTTTCTTTGGGCTTTCTTTCCCCTTTCTTGGGCTTTCTTTCCCTTCCTTTGGCTTTCTTTCCCCTTTCTTTGGGCTTTCTTTCCCCTTTCTTTGGGATTTCTTTCCCCTTTCTTTGGGCTTTCTTTCCCCTTTCTTTCCCCTTTCTTTGGTATTTCTTTCCCATTTCTTTGGGCTGTCTTTGGCTTTCTTTCCCCTTTCTTTGGGCTTTCTTTGGGCTTTCTTTCCCCTTTCTTTGGGCTTTCTTTCCCCTTTCTTTTGGCTTTCTTTGGGCTTTCTTTGGGCTTTCTTTGGGCTTTCTTTGGGCTTTCTTTCCCCTTTCTTTCCACTTTCTTTGGGCTTTCTTTGGGCTTTCTTGGGCTTTCTTTCCCCTTTCTTTGGGCTTTCTTTCCCCTTTCTTTGGGATTTCTTTCCCCTTTCTTTGGGCTTTCTTTCCCCTTTCTTTCCCCTTTCTTTGGTATTTCTTTCCCATTTCTTTGGGCTGTCTTTGGGCTTTCTTTCCCCTTTCTTTGGGCTTTCTTTGGGCTTTCTTTCCCCTTTCTTTGGCTTTCTTTCCCCTTTCTTTTGGCTTTCTTTGGGCTTTCTTTGGGCTTTCTTTGGCTCTCTTTCCCATTTCTTTGGGCTTTCTTCCCCTTTCTGTGGGCTTTCTTTGGGCTTTCTTTGGGCTTTCTTTGGGCTTTCTTTGGGCTTTCTTTCCTCTTTCTTTGGGCTTTCCTTGGGCTTTCTTTGGGCTTTCTTTCCCCTTTCTTTCCACTTTCTTTGGGCTTTCTTTGGGCTTTCTTTCCCCTTTCTTTGGGCTTTCTGGGGCTTTCTTTGGGCTTTCTTTCCCCTTTTTTCCCTTTCTTTGGCTTTCTTCCCCTTTCTATCCCCTTTCTTTGGGCTTTCTTCCCCTTTCTTTCCCCTTTCTTTGGGCTTTGTTTCCCCTCTCTTTGGGCTTTCTTTCCCCTTTCTTTGGTCTTTCTTTGGGCTTTCTTTCCCCTTTCTTTGGGCTTTCTTTGGGCTTTCTTTCCCCTTTCTTTGGGTTTCTTTGGGCTTTCTTGGGCTTTCTTTCCCCTTTCTTTGGGCTTTCTTTCCCCTTTCTTTGGGCTTTCCTTGGGCTTTCTTTGGCTTTCTTTGGCTTTCTTTCCCCTTTCTTTGGGCTGTCATTCGCCTTTCTTTGGCTTTCTTTCCCCTTTCTTGGCTTTCTTTCCCCTTTCTTTGGGCTTTCTTGGGGCTTTCTTTGGCTTTCTTTCCCCTTTCTTTGGGCTTTCTTCCCCCTTTCTATCCCCTTTCTTTGGGCTTTCTTTCCCCTTTCTTTCACCTTTCTTTGGGATTTCTTTCCCATTTCTTTGGGCTTTCTTTGGGCTTTCTTTCCCCTTTCTTTGGGCTTTCTTTGGGCTTTCTTTCCCCTTTCTTTGGGCTTTCTTTCCCCTTTCTTTGGGCTTTCTTTGGGCTTTCTTTGGGCTTTCTTTGGGCTTTTCTTCCCATTTCTTTGTGCTTTCTTTCCCCTTCTGTGGGCTTTCTTTGGGCTTTCTTTGGCTTTCTTTGGCTTTCTTTGGGCTTTCTTTCCCCTTTCTTTGGCTTTCCTTGGGCTTTCTTTGGGCTTTCTTTGGGCTTTCTTTCCCCTTTCTTTCCACTTTCTTTGGGCTTTCTTTGGGCTTTCTTTCCCCTTTCTTTGGGCTTTCTTGGGGCTTTCTTTGGGCTTTCTTTCCCCTTTTTTTCCCCTTTCTTTGGGCTTTCTTCCCCCTTTCTATCCCCTTTCTTTGGGCTTTCTTTCCCCTTTCTTTGGTCTTTCTTTGGGGCTTTCTTTCCCCTTTCTTTGGGCTTTCTTTGGGCTTCTTTCCCCTTTCTTTGGGTTTCTTTGGGCTTTCTTTGGGCTTTCTTTCCCTTTCTTTGGGCTTTCTTTCCCCTTTCTTTGGGCTTTCCTTGGGCTTTCTTTGGGCTTTCTTTGGGCTTTCTTTCCCCTTTCTTTCCACTTTCTTTGGGCTTTCTTTGGGCTTTCTTTGGGCTTCTTTCCCCTTTCTTTGGCTTTCTTTCCCCTTTCTTTGGGCTTTCTTTCCCCTTTCTTTGGGCTTTCTTGGGGCTTTCTTTGGGCTTTCTTTCCCCTTTCTTTGGGCTTTCTTCCCCCTTTCTATCCCCTTTCTTTGGGCTTTCTTTCCCCTTTCTTTCACCTTTCTTTGGGCTTTGTTTCCCCTCTCTTTGGGCTTTCTTTGGGCTTTCTTTGGCTTTCTTTGGGCTTTCTTTCCCCTTTCTTTGGGCATTCTTTGGGCTTTCTTTCCCCTTTCTTGGGCTTTCTTTGGGCTTTCCTTTCCCCTTTCTTTGGCTTTCTTTGGGCTTTCTTTGGCCTTTTTCCCCCTTTCTTTCCCCTTTCTTTGGGCTTTCTTTCCCCTTTCTTTCCCCTTTCTTTGGGCTTTCTTTCCCCTTTCTTTGGGCTTTCTTTGGGCTTTCTTTCCCCTTTCTTTGGGCTTTCTCTGGCTTTCTTTCAACTTTCTTTGGGCTTTCTTTCCCCTTTCTTTGGGCTTTCTTTGGGCTTTCTTTGGGCTTTCATTGGGCTTTCTTTCCCCTTTCTTTGGCTTTCCTTGGGCTTTCTTTGGGCTTTCTTTGGGCTTTCTTTCCCCTTTCTTTCCACTTTCTTTGGGCTTTCTTTGGGCTTTCTTTCGGCTTTCTTTCCCCTTTGTTTGGGATTTCTTTCCCCTTTCTTGGGCTTTCTTTCCCCTTTCTTTGGGCTTTCTTGGGGCTTTCTTTGGGCTTTCTTTCCCCTTTCTTTCCACTTTCTTTGGGCTTTCTTCCCCCTTTCTATCCCCTTTCTTTGGGCTTTCTTTCCCCTTTCTTTCACCTTTCTTTGGCTTTGTTTCCCCTCTCTTTGGGCTTTCTTTCCCTTTCTTTGGGCTTTCTTTCCCCTTTCTTTCCGCTTTCTTTGGGCTTTCTTTGGGCTTTTTTGGGCTTTGTTTGGGCTTTCTTTCCCCTTTCTTGGGCTTTCTTTGGGCTTTCTTTCCCCTTTCTTTGGGCTTTCTTTGGGCTTTCTTTGGGCTTTTTTCCCCCTTTCTTTCCCCTTTCTTTCGGCTTTCTTTCCCCTTTCTTTCTCTTTCTTTGGGCTTTCTTTCCCCTTTCTTGGGCTTTCTTTGGCTTTCTTTCCCCTTTTCTTGGGCTTTCTCTGGGCTTTCTTTGGGCTTTCTTTGGGCTTTCTTTGGCTTTCTTTGGCTTTCTTTGGCTTTCATTGGGCTTTCTTTCGCCTTTCTTTGGGCTTTCTTTCCCCTTTCTTTGGCTTTCCTTGGGCTTTCCTTGGGCTTTCTTTGGGCTTTCTTTCCCCTTTCTTTCCACTTTCTTTGGGCTTTCTTTGGCTTTCTTTGGGCATTCTTTCCCCTTTCTTTGGGCTTTCTTGGGGCTTTCTTTGGGCTTTCTTTCCCTTTCTTTCCCCTTTCTTTGGGCTTTCTTCCCCCTTTCTATCCCCTTTCTTTGGGCTTTCTTTCCCCTTTCTTTCCCCTGTCTTTGGGCTTTGTTTAGCCTCTCTTTGGGCTTTCTTTCCCCTTTCTTGGGCTTTCTTTGGGCTTTCTTTCCCATTTCTTTGGGCTTTCTTCCCTTTCTTGTGCTTTCTTTGGGCTTTCTTTGGGCTTTCTTTCCCCTTTCTTTGGGCTTTCTTTCCCCTTTCTTTGGGCTTTCTTTCCCCTTTCTTTGGGCTTTCTTTCCCCTTTCTTTGGTTTCTTTCCCCTTTCTTTGGGCTTTCTTTTGGCTTTCTATGGGCTTTCTTTGCGCTTTCTTTCCCTTTCTTTGGGCTTTCTTTGGCTTTCTTTGCCCTTTCTTTGGGACTTCTTTCCCTTTCTTTGGGCTTTCTTTGGGCTTTCTTTGTGCTTTCTTTGCGCTTTCTTTCCCCTTTCTTTGGGCTTTCTTTCCCCTTTCTTTGGGTTTCTTTCCCCTTTCTTTGGGCTTTCTTTGGGCTTTCTATGGGCTTTCTTTGCGCTTTCTTTCCCCTTTCTTTGGGCTTCCTTTGGGCTTTCTTTGCCCTTTCTTTGGGATTTCTTTCCCCTTTCTTTGGGCTTTCTTGGGGCTTTCTTTGGGCTTTCTTTCCCCTTTTTTTCCCCTTTCTTTGGGCTTTCTTCCCCCTTTCTATCCCCTTTCTTTGGGCTTTCTTTCCCCTTTCTTTCCCCTTTCTTTGGGCTTTGTTTCCCCTCTCTTTGGGCTTTCTTTCCCCTTTCTTTGGTCTTTCTTTGGGCTTTCTTTCCCCTTTCTTTGGGCTTTCTTTGGGCTTTCTTTCCCCTTTCTTTGGGTTTCTTTGGGCTTTCTTTGGGCTTTCTTTCCCCTTTCTTTGGGCTTTCTTTCCCCTTTCTTTGGGCTTTCCTTGGGCTTTCTTTGGGCTTTCTTTGGGCTTTCTTTCCCCTTTCTTTCCACTTTCTTTGGGCTTTCTTTGGGCTTTCTTTGGGCTTTCTTTCCCCTTTCTTTGGGCTTTCTTTCCCCTTTCTTTGGGCTTTCTTTCCCCTTTCTTTGGGCTTTCTTGGGGCTTTCTTTGGGCTTTCTTTCCCCTTTCTTTGGGCTTTCTTCCCCCTTTCTATCCCCTTTCTTTGGGCTTTCTTTCCCCTTTCTTTCACCTTTCTTTGGGCTTTGTTTCCCCTCTCTTTGGGCTTTCTTTCCCCTTTCTTTGGGCTTTCTTTGGGCTTTCTTTCCCCTTTCTTTCCCCTTTCTTTGGGCTTTCTTTGGGCTTTCTTTCCCCTTTCTTTGGGCTTTCTTTGGGCTTTCTTTCCCCTTTCTTTGGGCTTTCTTGGGGCTTTCTTTGGGCTTTCTTTCCCCTTTTTTTCCCCTTTCTTTGGGCTTTCTTCCCCCTTTCTATCCCCTTTCTTTGGGCTTTCTTTCCCCTTTCTTTGGTCTTTCTTTGGGCTTTCTTTCCCCTTTCTTTGGGCTTTCTTTGGGCTTTCTTTCCCCTTTCTTTGGGTTTCTTTGGGCTTTCTTTGGGCTTTCTTTCCCCTTTCTTTGGGCTTTCTTGGGGCTTTCTTTGGGCTTTCTTTCCCCTTTCTTTCCACTTTCTTTGGGCTTTCTTCCCCCTTTCTATCCCCTTTCTTTGGGCTTTCTTTCCCCTTTCTTTCACCTTTCTTTGGGCTTTGTTTCCCCTCTCTTTGGGCTTTCTTTCCCCTTTCTTTGGGCTTTCTTTCCCCTTTCTTTCCGCTTTCTTTGGGCTTTCTTTGGGCTTTTTTGGGCTTTGTTTGGGCTTTCTTTCCCCTTTCTTTGGGCTTTCTTTGGGCTTTCTTTCCCCTTTCTTTGGGCTTTCTTTGGGCTTTCTTTGGGCTTTTTTCCCCCTTTCTTTCCCCTTTCTTTCGGCTTTCTTTCCCCTTTCTTTCCTCTTTCTTTGGGCTTTCTTTCCCCTTTCTTTGGGCTTTTTTTGGGCTTTCTTTCCCCTTTCTTTGGGCTTTCTCTGGGCTTTCTTTGGGCTTTCTTTGGGCTTTCTTTGGGCTTTCTTTGGGCTTTCTTTGGGCTTTCATTGGGCTTTCTTTCGCCTTTCTTTGGGCTTTCTTTCCCCTTTCTTTGGGCTTTCCTTGGGCTTTCCTTGGGCTTTCTTTGCACTTTCTTTCCCCTTTCTTTCCACTTTCTTTGGGCTTTCTTTGGGCTTTCTTTGGGCTTTCTTTCCCCTTTCTTTGGGCTTTCTTGGGGCTTTCTTTGGGCTTTCTTTCCCCTTTCTTTCCCCTTTCTTTGGGCTTTCTTCCCCCTTTCTATCCCCTTTCTTTGGGCTTTCTTTCCCCTTTCTTTCCCCTGTCTTTGGGCTTTGTTTAGCCTCTCTTTGGGCTTTCTTTCCCCTTTCTTTGGGCTTTCTTTGGGCTTTCTTTCCCATTTCTTTGGGCTTTCTTTCCCCTTTCTTTCCCCTTTCTTTGTGCTTTCTTTGGGCTTTCTTTGGGCTTTCTTTCCCCTTTCTTTGGGCTTTCTTTCCCCTTTCTTTGGGCTTTCTTTCCCCTTTCTTTGGGCTTTCTTTCCCCTTTCTTTGGGTTTCTTTCCCCTTTCTTTGGGCTTTCTTTTGGCTTTCTATGGGCTTTCTTTGCGCTTTCTTTCCCCTTTCTTTGGGCTTTCTTTGGGCTTTCTTTGCCCTTTCTTTGGGACTTCTTTCCCCTTTCTTTGGGCTTTCTTTGGGCTTTCTTTGTGCTTTCTTTGCGCTTTCTTTCCCCTTTCTTTGGGCTTTCTTTCCCCTTTCTTTGGGTTTCTTTCCCCTTTCTTTGGGCTTTCTTTGGGCTTTCTATGGGCTTTCTTTGCGCTTTCTTTCCCCTTTCTTTGGGCTTCCTTTGGGCTTTCTTTGCCCTTTCTTTGGGATTTCTTTCCCCTTTCTTTGGGCTTTCTTGGGGCTTTCTTTGGGCTTTCTTTCCCCTTTTTTTCCCCTTTCTTTGGGCTTTCTTCCCCCTTTCTATCCCCTTTCTTTGGGCTTTCTTTCCCCTTTCTTTCCCCTTTCTTTGGGCTTTGTTTCCCCTCTCTTTGGGCTTTCTTTCCCCTTTCTTTGGTCTTTCTTTGGGCTTTCTTTCCCCTTTCTTTGGGCTTTCTTTGGGCTTTCTTTCCCCTTTCTTTGGGTTTCTTTGGGCTATCTTTGGGCTTTCTTTCCCCTTTCTTTCCACTTTCTTTGGGCTTTCTTTGGGCTTTCTTTGGGCTTTCTTTCCCCTTTCTTTGGGCTTTCTTTCCCCTTTCTTTGGGCTTTCTTTCCCCTTTCTTTGGGCTTTCTTGGGGCTTTCTTTGGGCTTTCTTTCCCCTTTCTTTGGGCTTTCTTCCCCCTTTCTTTGGGCTTTCTTCCCCCTTTCTATCCCCTTTCTTTGGGCTTTCTTTCCCCTTTCTTTCACCTTTCTTTGGGCTTTGTTTCCCCTCTCTTTGGGCTTTCTTTCCCCTTTCTTTGGGCTTTCTTTGGGCTTTCTTTCCCCTTTCTTTCCCCTTTCTTTGGGCTTTCTTTGGGCTTTCTTTCCCCTTTCTTTGGGCTTTCTTTGGGCTTTCTTTCCCCTTTCTTTGGGCTTTCTTTGGGCCTTTTTCCCCCTTTCTTTCCCCTTTCTTTGGGCTTTCTTTCCCCTTTCTTTCCCCTTTCTTTGGGCTTTCTTTCCCCTTTCTTTGGGCTTTCTTTGGGCTTTCTTTCCACTTTCTTTGGGCTTTCTCTGGGCTTTCTTTCCCCTTTCTTTGGGCTTTCTTTCCCCTTTCTTTCCCCTTTCTTTGGGCTTTGTTTCCCCTCTCTTTGGGCTTTCTTTCCCCTTTCTTTGGGCTTTCTTTCCCCTTTCTTTCCGCTTTCTTTGGGCTTTCTTTGGGTTTTTTTGGGCTTTGTTTGGGCTTTCTTTCCCCTTTCTTTGGGCTTTCTTTGGGCTTTCTTTCCCCTTTCTTTGGGCTTTCTTTGGGCTTTCTTTGGGCTTTTTTCCCCCTTTCTTTCCCCTTTCTTTCGGCTTTTTTCCCCTATCTTTCCCCTTTCTTTGGGCTTTCTTTCCCCTTTCTTTGGGCTTTCTTTGGGCTTTCTTTCCCCTTTCTTTGGGCTTTCTCTGGGCTTTCTTTGGGCTTTCTTTCCCCTTTCTTTGGGCTTTCTTTGGGCTTTCATTGGGCTTTCTTTCGCCTTTCTTTGGGCTTTCTTTCCCATTTCTTTGGGCTTTCCTTGGGCTTTCCTTGGGCTTTCTTTGGGCTTTCTTTACCCTTTCTTTCCACTTTCTTTGGGCTTTCTTTGGGCTTTCTTTGGGCTTTCTTTCCCCTTTCTTTGGGCTTTCTTGGGCTTTCTTTGGGCTTTCTTTCCCCTTTCTTTCCCCTTTCTTTGGGCTTTCTTCCCCCTTTCTATCCCCTTTCTTTGGCTTTCTTTCCCCTTTCTCTCCCCTTTCTTTGGGCTTTGTTAGCCTCTCTTTGGCTTTCTTTCCCCTTTCTTTGGGCTTTCTTTGGGCTTTCTTTCCCATTTCTTTGGCTTTCTTTCCCCTTTCTTTCCCCTTTCTTTGTGCTTTCTTGGGCTTTCTTTGGGCTTTCTTTCCCCTTTCTTTGGGCTTTCTTCCCCTTTCTTTGGGCTTTCTTTCCCCTTTCTTTGGGCTTTCTTTCCCTTTCTTTGGGTTTCTTTCCCCTTTCTTTGGGCTTTCTTTGGGCTTTCTATGGGCTTTCTTTGCGATTTCTTTCCCTTTCTTTGGGCTTTCTTTGGGCTTTCTTTGCCCTTTCTTTGGGATTTCTTTCCCTTTCTTTGGGCTTTCTTTGGGCTTTCTTTGTGCTTTCTTTGGCTTTCTTTCCCCTTTCTTTGGGCTTTCTTTCCCCTTCTTTGGGTTTCTTTCCCCTTTCTTTGGGCTTTCCTTTGGGCTTTCTATGGGCTTTCTTGCGCTTTCTTTCCCCTTTCTTTGGGCTTTCTTTGGGCTTTCTTTGCCCTTTCTTTGGGATTTCTTTCCCCTTTCTTTGGCTTTCTTTGGGATTTCTTTGCCCTTTCTTTGGGATTTCTTTCCCCTTTCTTTGGGCTTTCTTCCCCGTTTCTATCCCCTTTCTTTGGGCTTTCTTTCCCCTTTCTTTCCCCTTTCTTTGGGCTTTGTTTCCCCTCTCTTTGGGCTTTCTTTCCCCTTTCTTTGGTCTCTCTTTGGGCTTTCCTTCCCCTTTCTTTGGGCTTTCTTTGGGCTTTCTTTCCCCTTTCTTTGGGCTTTCTTTGGCTTTCTTTCCCCTTTCTTTGGGCTTTCTTTGGGCTTTCTTTGGGCCTTTTTCCCCCTTTCTTTCCCTTTCTTTGGGCTTTTCTTTCCCCTTTCTTTCCCCTTTCTTTGGGCTTTCTTTCCCCTTTCTTTGGGCTTTCTTTGGGCTTTCTTTCCCCTTTCTTTGGGCTTTCTCTGGGCTTTCTTTCCCCTTTCTTTGGCTTTCTTTCCCCTTTCTTTCCCCTTTCTTTGGGCTTTGTTTCCCCTCTCTTTGGGCTTTCTTTCCCCTTTCTTTGGGCTTTCTTTCCCCTTTCTTTCCGCTTTCTTTGGGCTTTCTTTGGGCTTTTTTGGGCTTTGTTTGGGCTTTCTTTCCCTTCTTTGGGCTTTCTTTGGGCTTTCTTCCCCTTTCTTTGGGCTTTCTTTGGGCTTTCTTTGGGCTTTTTTCCCCTTTCTTTCCCCTTTCTTTCGGCTTTCTTTCCCCTTTCTTTCCCCTTTCTTTGGGCTTTCTTTCCCCTTTCTTTGGGCTTTCTTGGGCTTTCTTTCCCCTTTCTTTGGGCTTTCTCTGGGCTTTCTTTGGGCTTTCTTTGGGCTTTCTTTCCCCTTTCTTTGGGCTTTCTTTGGCTTTCATTGGCTTTCTTTTGCCTTTCTTTGGGCTTTCTTTCCCCTTTCTTTGGGCTTTCCTTGGCTTTCCTTGGGCTTTCTTTGGGCTTTCTTTCCCCTTTCTTTCCACTTTCTTTGGGCTTTCTTTGGCTTTCTTTGGGCTTTCTTTCCCCTTTCTTTGGGCTTTCTTGGGCTTTCTTTGGGCTTTCTTTCCCCTTTCTTTCCCCTTTCTTTGGGCTTTCTTCCCCTTCCCCCTTTCTATCCCCTTTCTTTGGGCTTTCTTTCCCCTTTCTTTGGCTTTGTTTAGCCTCTCTTTGGGCTTTCTTTCCCCTTTCTTTGGGCTTTCTTTGGGCTTTCTTTCCCATTTCTTTGGGCTTTCTTTCCCCTTTCTTTCCCCTTCCTTTGTGCTTTCTTTGGGCTTTCTTTGGGCTTCTTTCCCCTTTCTTTGGGCTTTCTTTCCCCTTTTTTTGGGCTTTCTTTCCCCTTTCTTTGGGTTTCTTTCCCCTTTCTTTGGGCTTTCTTTGGGCTTTCTATGGGCTTTCTTTGCGCTTTCTTTCCCCTTTCTTTGGGCTTTCTTTGGGCTTTCTTTGCCCTTTCTTTGTGATTTCTTTCCCCTTTCTTTGGGCTTTCTTTGGCTTTCTTTGTGCTTTCTTTGGGCTTTGTTTCCCCTTTCTTTGGGCTTTCTTTAGGCTTTCTTTAGGCTTTCTTTGGGCTTTCTTTCCGCTTTCTTTGGGCTTTCTTTGGCTTTCTTTCCCTTTCTTTGGCTTTCTTTCCTCTTTCTTTGGGCTTTCTTTGGCTTTCTTTCCCTTTCTTTGGGCTTTCTTTCCCCTTTCTTTGGGCTGTCTTTCCCCTTTCTTTGGGCTTTCTTTCCCCTTTCTTTGGGCTTTCTTTCCCTTTTCTTTGGGCTTTCTTTGGGCTTTCTTTGGCTTTCTTTGGGCTCTCTCTGGGCTTTCTTTCCCCTCTCTTTGGGCTTTCTTTCCACTTTCTTTGGCTTTCTTTGGGCTTTCTTTCCCTTTTCTTTGGGCTTTCTTCCCGTTTCTTTGGGCTTTCTTTGGGCTTTGTTTCCCCTTTCTTTGGGCTTTGTTTCCCCTTTCTTTGGGCTTTCTTTCCCCTTTCTTTGGGCTTTCTTTCCCCTTTCTTTGGGCTTTCTTTCCCCTTTCTTTGGGCTTTCTTTCCCCTTTCTTTGGGCTGCCATTCCCCTTTCTTTGGGCTTTCTTTCCCCTTTCTTTGGGCTTTCTTTCCCCTTTCTTTGGGCTTTCTTTGGGCTTTCTTTCCCCTTTCTTTGGGCTTTCTTTCCCCTTTCTGTGGTCTTTCTTCGGGCTTTCTTTGGGCCTTCTTTGGGCTTTCTATCCCCTTTCTTTGGCTTTCTTTCCCCTTTCTTTGGGCTTTCCTTCCCCTTTCTTTGGGCTTTCCTTGGGCTTTCTTTCCCCTTTCTTTCCACTTTCTTTGGGCTTTCTTTGGGCTTTCTTTCCCCTTTCTTTGCGCTTTCTTTCCCCTTTCTTTGGGCTTTCTTTCCCCTTTCTTTGGGCTTTCTTTCCCCTTTCTTTGGGCTGTCATTCGCCTTTCTTTGGGCTTTCTTTCCCCGTTCTTTGGCTTTCTTTCCCCTTTCTTTGGGCATTCTTTGGGCTTTCTTTGGGCTTTCTTTGGGCTTTCTTTGGTCTTTCTTTCCCCTTTCTTTGGGCTTTATTTCCCCTTTCTTTGGTCTTTCCTCTGGCTTTCTTTGGGCTTTCTTTGGGTTTTCTTTCCCCTTTCTTTCCACTTTCTTGGGCTTTCTTTGAGCTTTCTTTCCCCTTTCTTTGGGCTTTCTTTCCCCTTTCTTTGGGCTTTCTTTCCCCTTTCTTTGGGCTTTCTTTCCCCTTTCTTTGGGCTTTCTTTCCCCTTTCTTTGGGCTGTCATTCCCCTTTCTTTGGGCTTTCTTTCCCCTTTCTTTGGGCTTTCTTTCCCTTTTCTTTGGGCTTTCTTTGGGCATTCTTTGGCTTTCTTTGGGCTTTCTCTGGGCTTTCTTTCCCCTTTCTTTGGGCTTTCTTTGCCCTTTCTTTGGGCTTTCTTTCCCCTTTCTTTGGGCTTTCTTTCCCCTTTCTTTGGGCTTTCTTTGAGCTTTCTTTCCCCTTTCTTTGGGCTTTCTTTCCCCTTTCTTTGGGCTGTCATTCGCCTTTCTTTGGGCTTTCTTTCCCCTTTCTTTGGGCTTTCTTTCCCCTTTCTTTGGGCTTTCTTGGGGCTTTCTTTGGGCTTTCTTCCCCTTTCTTTGGGCTTTCTTCCCCCTTTCTATCCCCTTTCTTTGGCTTTCTTTCCCCTTTCTTTCACCTTTCTTTGGGATTTCTTTCCCATTTCTTTGGCTTTCTTTGGGCTTTCTTTCCCCTTTCTTTGGGCTTTCTTTGGGCTTTCTTTGGGCTTTCTTTCCCCTTTCTTTGGGCTTTCTTTCCCCTTTCTTTGGGCTTTCTTTGGGCTTTCTTTGGGCTTTCTTTGGGCTTTCTTTCCCATTTCTTTGGGCTTTCTTTCCCCTTTCTGTGGGCTTTCTGTGGCTTTCTTTGGGCTTTCTTTGGGCTTTCTTTGGCTTTCTTTCTCCCTTTCTTTGGGCTTTCCTTGGGCTTTCTTTGGGCTTTCTTTGGGCTTTCTTTCCCCTTTCTTTCCACTTTCTTTGGGCTTTCTTGGGCTTTCTTTCCCCTTTCTTTGGGCTTTCTTGGGGCTTTCTTTGGGCTTTCTTTCCCCTTTTTTTCCCCTTTCTTTGGGCTTTCTTCCCCCTTTCTATCCCCTTTCTTTGGGCTTTCTTTCCCCTTTCTTTGGTCTTTCTTTGGGCTTTCTTTCCCCTTTCTTTGGGCTTTCTTTGGGCTTTCTTTCCCCTTTCTTTGGGTTTCTTTGGGCTTTCTTTGGGCTTTCTTTCCCCTTTCTTTGGGCTTTCTTTCCCCTTTCTTTGGGCTTTCCTTGGGCTTTCTTTGGGCTTTCTTGGGCTTTCTTTCCCCTTTTCTTTCCACTTTCTTTGGGCTTTCTTTGGGCTTTCTTTGGGCTTTCTTTGGGCTTTCTTTCCCCTTTCTTTGGGCTTTCTTTCCCCTTTCTTTGGGCTTTCTTTCCCCTTTCTTTGGGCTTTCTTGGGGCTTTCTTTGGGCTTTCTTTCCCCTTTCTTTGGGCTTTCTCCCCCTTTCTATCCCCTTTCTTTGGGCTTTCTTTCCCCTTTCTTTCACCTTTCTTTGGGCTTTGTTTCCCCTCTCTTTGGGCTTTCTTTCCCCTTTCTTTGGGCTTTCTTTGGGCTTTCTTTCCCCTTTCTTTGGGCATTCTTTGGGCTTTCTTTCCCCTTTCTTTGGGCTTTCTTTGGGCTCTCTTTCCCCTTTATTTGGGCTTTCTTTGGGCTTTCTTTGGGCCTTTTTCCCCCTTTCTTTCCCCTTTCTTTGGGCTTTCTTTCCCCTTTCTTTCCACTTTCTTTGGGCTTTCTTTCCCCTTTCTTTGGGCTTTCTTTGGGCTTTCTTTCCCCTTTCTTTGGGCTTTCTCTGGGCTTTCTTTCAACTTTCTTTGGGCTTTCTTTCCCCTTTCTTTGGGCTTTCTTTGGGCTTTCTTTGGGCTTTCATTGGGCTTTCTTACCCCTTTCTTTGGGCTTTCCTTGGGCTTTCTTTGGGCTTTCTTTGGGCTTTCTTTCCCCTTTCTTTCCACTTTCTTTGGGCTTTCTTTGGGCTTTCTTTGGGCTTTCTTTCCCCTTTGTTTGGGCTTTCTTTCCCCATTCTTTGGGCTTTCTTTCCCCTTTCTTTGGGCTTTCTTGGGGCTTTCTTTGGGCTTTCTTTCCCCTTTCTTTCCACTTTCTTTGGGCTTTCTTCCCCCTTTCTATCCCCTTTCTTTGGGCTTTCTTTCCCCTTTCTTTCCCCTTTCTTTGGGCTTTGTTTCCCCTCTCTTTGGGCTTTCTTTCCCCTTTCTTTGGGCTTTCTTTCCCCTTTCTTTCCGCTTTCTTTGGGCTTTCTTTGGGCTTTTTTGGGCTTTGTTTGGGCTTTCTTTCCCCTTTCTTTGGGCTTTCTTTGGGCTTACTTTCCCCTTTCTTTGGGCTTTCTTTGGGCTTTCTTTGGGCTTTTTTCCCCCTTTCTTTCCCCTTTCTTTCGGCTTTCTTTCCCCTTTCTTTCCTCTTTCTTTGGGCTTTCTTTCCCCTTTCTTTGGGCTTTCTTTGGGCTTTCTTTCCCCTTTCTTTGGGCTTTCTCTGGGCTTTCTTTGGGCTTTCTTTGGGCTTTCTTTGGGCTTTCTTTGGGCTTTCTTTGGGCTTTCATTGGGCTTTCTTTCGCCTTTCTTTGGGCTTTCTTTCCCCTTTCTTTGGGCTTTCCTTGGGCTTTCCTTGGGCTTTCTTTGGGCTTTCTTTCCCCTTTCTTTCCACTTTCTTTGGGCTTTCTTTGGGCTTTCTTTGGGCTTTCTTTCCCCTTTCTTTGGGCTTTCTTGGGGCTTTCTTTGGGCTTTCTTTCCCCTTTCTTTCCCCTTTCTTTGGGCTTTCTTCCCCCTTTCTATCCCCTTTCTTTGGGCTTTCTTTCCCCTTTCTTTCCCCTGTCTTTGGGCTTTGTTTAGCCTCTCTTTGGGCTTTCTTTCCCCTTTCTTTGGGCTTTCTTTGGGCTTTCTTTCCCATTTCTTTGGGCTTTCTTTCCCCTTTCTTTCCCCTTTCTTTGTGCTTTCTTTGGGCTTTCTTTGGGCTTTCTTTCCCCTTTCTTTGGGCTTTCTTTCCCCTTTCTTTGGGCTTTCTTTCCCCTTTCTTTGGGCCTTCTTTCCCCTTTCTTTGGGTTTCTTTCCCCTTTCTTTGGGCTTTCTTTGGGCTTTCTATGGGCTTTCTTTGCGCTTTCTTTCCCCTTTCTTTGGGCTTTCTTTGGGCTTTCTTTGCCCTTTCTTTGGGATTTCTTTCCCCTTTCTTTGGGCTTTCTTTGGGCTTTCTTTGTGCTTTCTTTGCGCTTTCTTTCCCCTTTCTTTGGGCTTTCTTTGGGCTTTCTTTCCCCTTTCTTTGGGCTTTCTTTGGGCTTTCTATGGGCTTTCTTTGCGCTTTCTTTCCCCTTTCTTTGGGCTTTCTTTGGGTTTTCTTTGCCCTTTCTTTGGGATTTCTTTCCCCTTTCTTTGGGCTTTCTTGGGGCTTTCTTTGGGCTTTCTTTCCCCTTTTTTTCCCCTTTCTTTGGGCTTTCTTCCCCCTTTCTATCCCCTTTCTTTGGGCTTTCTTTCCCCTTTCTTTCCCCTTTCTTTGGGCTTTGTTTCCCCTCTCTTTGGGCTTTCTTTCCCCTTTCTTTGGTCTTTCTTTGGGCTTTCTTTCCCCTTTCTTTGGGCTTTCTTTGGGCTTTCTTTCCCCTTTCTTTGGGTTTCTTTGGGCTTTCTTTGGGTTTCTTTCCCCTTTCTTTGGGCTTTCTTTCCCCTTTCTTTGGGCTTTCCTTGGGCTTTCTTTGGGCTTTCTTTGGGCTTTCTTTCCCCTTTCTTTCCACTTTCTTTGGGCTTTCTTTGGGCTTTCTTTGGGCTTTCTTTCCCCTTTCTTTGGGCTTTCTTTCCCCTTTCTTTGGGCTTTCTTTCCCCTTCCTTTGGGCTTTCTTGGGGCTTTCTTTGGGCTTTCTTTCCCCTTTCTTTGGGCTTTCTTCCCCCTTTCTATCCCCTTTCTTTGGGCTTTCTTTCCCCTTTCTTTCACCTTTCTTTGGGCTTTGTTTCCCCTCTCTTTGGGCTTTCTTTCCCCTTTCTTTGGGCTTTCTTTGGGCTTTCTTTCCCCTTTCTTTCCCCTTTCTTTGGGCTTTCTTTGGGCTTTCTTTCCCCTTTCTTGGGGCTTTCTTTGGGCTTTCTTTCCCCTTTCTTTGGGCTTTCTTTGGGCTTTCTTTGGGCCTTTTTCCCCCTTTCTTTCCCCTTTCTTTGGGCTTTCTTTGGGCTTTCTTTCCCCTTTCTTTGGGCTTTCTTTCCCCTTTCTTTGGGCTTTCTTTGGGCTTTCTTTCCCCTTTCTTTGGGCTTTCTCTGGGCTTTCTTTCCCCTTTCTTTGGGCTTTCTTTCCCCTTTCTTTCCCCTTTCTTTGGGCTTTGTTTCCCCTCTCTTTGGGCTTTCTTTCCCCTTTCTTTGGGCTTTCTTTCCCCTTTCTTTCCGCTTTCTTTGGGCTTTCTTTGGGTTTTTTTGGGCTTTGTTTGGGCTTTCTTTCCCCTTTCTTTGGGCTTTCTTTGGGCTTTCTTTCCCCTTTCTTTGGGCTTTCTTTGGGATTTCTTTGGGCTTTTTTCCCCCTTTCTTTCCCCTTTCTTTCGGCTTTTTTTCCCCTTTCTTTCCCCTTTCTTTGGGCTTTCTTTCCCCTTTCTTTGGGCTTTCTTTGGGCTTTCTTTCCCCTTTCTTTGGGCTTTCTCTGGGCTTTCTTTGGGCTTTCTTTGGGCTTTCTTTCCCCTTTCTTTGGGCTTTCTTTGGGCTTTCATTGGGCTTTCTTTCGCCTTTCTTTGGGCTTTCTTTCCCATTTCTTTGGGCTTTCCTTGGGCTTTCCTTGGGCTTTCTTTGGGCTTTCTTTCCCCTTTCTTTCCACTTTCTTTGGGCTTTCTTTGGGCTTTCTTTGGGCTTTCTTTCCCCTTTCTTTGGGCTTTCTTGGGGCTTTCTTTGGGCTTTCTTTCCCCTTTCTTTCCCCTTTCTTTGGGCTTTCTTCCCCCTTTCTATCCCCTTTCTTTGGGCTTTCTTTCCCCTTTCTTTGGGCTTTCTTTCCCCTTTCTTTGGGCTTTCTTTCCCCTTTCTTTGGGTTTCTTTCCCCTTTCTTTGGGCTTTCTTTGGGCTTTCTATGGGCTTTCTTTGTGCTTTCTTTCCCCTTTCTTTGGGCTTTCTTTGCCCTTTCTTTGGGATTTCTTTCCCCTTTCTTTGGGCTTTCTTTGGGCTTTCTTTGTGCTTTCTTTGGGCTTTCTTTCCCCTTTCTTTGGGCTTTCTTTCCCCTTTCTTTGGGTTTCTTTCCCCTTTCTTTGGGCTTTCTTTGGGCTTTCTATGGGCTTTCTTTGCGCATTCTTTCCCCTTTCTTTGGGCTTTCTTTGGGCTTTCTTTGCCCTTTCTTTGGGATTTCTTTCCCCTTTATTTGGGCTTTCTTGGGGCTTTCTTTGGGCTTTCTTTCCCCTTTTTTTCCCCTTTTTTTGGGCTTTCTTCCCCCTTTCTATCCCCTTTCCTTGGGCTTTCTTTCCCCTTTCTTTCCCCTTTCTTTGGGCTTTGTTTCCCCTCTCTTTGGGCTTTCTTTCCCCTTTCTTTGGTCTCTCTTTGGGCTTTCTTTCCCCTTTCTTTGGGCTTTCTTTGGGCTTTCTTTCCCCTTTCTTTGGGTTTCTTTGGGCTTTCTTTGGGCTTTCTTTCCCCTTTCTTTGGGCTTTCTTTGTTCTTTCTTTCCCCTTTCTTTGGGCTTTCTTTGGGCTTTCTTTGGGCCTTTTTCCCCCTTTCTTTCCCCTTTCTTTGGGCTTTCTTTCCCCTTTCTTTCCCCTTTCTTTGGGCTTTCTTTCCCCTTTCTTTGGGCTTTCTTTGGGCTTTCTTTCCCCTTTCTTTGGGCTTTCTCTGGGCTTTCTTTCCCCTTTCTTTGGGCTTTCTTTCCCCTTTCTTTCCCCTTTCTTTGGGCTTTGTTTCCCCTCTCTTTGGGCTTTCTTTCCCCTTTCTTTGGGCTTTCTTTCCCCTTTCTTTCCGCTTTCTTTGGGCTTTCTTTGGGCTTTTTTGGGCTTTGTTTGGGCTTTCTTTCCCCTTTCTTTGGGCTTTCTTTGGGCTTTCTTTCCCCTTTCTTTGGGCTTTCTTTGGGCTTTCTTTGGGCTTTTTTCCCCCTTTCTTTCCCCTTTCTTTCGGCTTTCTTTCCCCTTTCTTTCCCTTTTCTTTGGGCTTTCTTTCCCCTTTCTTTGGGCTTTCTTTGGGCTTTCTTTCCCCTTTCTTTGGGCTTTCTCTGGGCTTTCTTTGGGCTTTCTTTGGGCTATCTTTCCCCTTTCTTTGGGCTTTCTTTGGGCTTTCTATGGGCTTTCTTTGCGCTTTCTTTCCCCTTTCTTTGGGCTTTCTTTGGGCTTTCTTTGCCCTTTCTTTGGGATTTCTTTCCCCTTTCTTTGGGCTTTCTTTGGGCTTTCTTTGTGCTTTCTTTGGGCTTTCTTTCCCCTTTCTTTGGGCTTTCTTTCCCCTTTCTTTGGGTTTCTTTCCCCTTTCTTTGGGCTTTCTTTGGGCTTTCTATGGGCTTTTTTTGCGCATTCTTTCCCCTTTCTTTGGGCTTTCTTTGGGCTTTCTTTGCCCTTTCTTTGGGATTTCTTTCCCCTTTATTTGGGCTTTCTTGGGGCTTTCTTTGGGCTTTCTTTCCCCTTTTTTTCCCCTTTTTTTGGGCTTTCTTCCCCCTTTCTATCCCCTTTCCTTGGGCTTTCTTTCCCCTTTCTTTCCCCTTTCTTTGGGCTTTGTTTCCCCTCTCTTTGGGCTTTCTTTCCCCTTTCTTTGGTCTCTCTTTGGGCTTTCTTTCCCCTTTCTTTGGGCTTTCTTTGGGCTTTCTTTCCCCTTTCTTTGGGTTTCTTTGGGCTTTCTTTGGGCTTTCTTTCCCCTTTCTTTGGGCTTTCTTTGGGCTTTCTTTCCCCTTTCTTTGGGCTTTCTTTGGGCTTTCTTTGGGCCTTTTTCCCCCTTTCTTTCCCCTTTCTTTGGGCTTTCTTTCCCCTTTCTTTCCCCTTTCTTTGGGCTTTCTTTCCCCTTTCTTTGGGCTTTCTTTGGGCTTTCTTTCCCCTTTCTTTGGGCTTTCTCTGGGCTTTCTTTCCCCTTTCTTTGGGCTTTCTTTCCCCTTTCTTTCCCCTTTCTTTGGGCTTTGTTTCCCCTCTCTTTGGGCTTTCTTTCCCCTTTCTTTGGGCTTTCTTTCCCCTTTCTTTCCGCTTTCTTTGGGCTTTCTTTGGGCTTTTTTGGGCTTTGTTTGGGCTTTCTTTCCCCTTTCTTTGGGCTTTCTTTGGGCTTTATTTCCCCTTTCTTTGGGCTTTCTTTGGGCTTTCTTTGGGCTTTTTTCCCCCTTTCTTTCCCCTTTCTTTCGGCTTTCTTTCCCCTTTCTTTACTCTTTCTTTGGGCTTTCTTTCCCCTTTCTTTGGGCTTTCTTTGGGCTTTCTTTCCCCTTTCTTTGGGCTTTCTCTGGGCTTTCTTTGGGCTTTCTTTGGGCTATCTTTCCCCTTTCTTTGGGCTTTCTTTGGGCTTTCTATGGGCTTTCTTTGCGCTTTCTTTCCCCTTTCTTTGGGCTTTCTTTGGGCTTTCTTTGCCCTTTCTTTGGGATTTCTTTCCCCTTTCTTTGGGCTTTCTTTGGGATTTCTTTGTGCTTTCTTTGGGCTTTCTTTCCCCTTTCTTTGGGCTTTCTTTCCCCTTTCTTTGGGTTTCTTTCCCCTTTCTTTGGGCTTTCTTTGGGCTTTCTATGGGCTTTTTTTGCGCATTCTTTCCCCTTTCTTTGGGCTTTCTTTGGGCTTTCTTTGCCCTTTCTTTGGGATTTCTTTCCCCTTTATTTGGGCTTTCTTGGGGCTTTCTTTGGGCTTTCTTTACCCTTTTTTTCCCCTTTCTTTGGGCTTTCTTCCCCCTTTCTATCCCCTTTCTTTGGGCTTTCTTTCCCCTTTCTTTCCCCTTTCTTTGGGCTTTGTTTCCCCTCTCTTTGGGCTTTCTTTCCCCTTTCTTTCCCCTTTCTTTGGGCTTTGTTTCCCCTCTCTTTGGGCTTTCTTTCCCCTTTCTTTGGGCTTTCTTTCCCCTTTCTTTCCGCTTTCTTTGGGCTTTCTTTGGGCTTTTTTGGGCTTTGTTTGGGCTTTCTTTCCCCTTTCTTTGGTCTCTCTTTGGGCTTTCTTTCCCCTTTCTTTGGGCTTTCTTTGGGCTTTCTTTCCCCTTTCTTTGGGTTTCTTTGGGCTTTCTTTGGGCTTTCTTTCCCCTTTCTTTGGGCTTTCTTTCCCCTTTCTTTGGGCTTTCCTTGGGCTTTCTTTGGGCTTTCTTTGGGCTTTCTTTCCCCTTTCTTTCCACTTTCTTTGGGCTTTCTTTGGGCTTTCTTTGGGCTTTCTTTCCCCTTTCTTTGGGCTTTCTTTCCCCTTTCTTTGGGCTTTCTTTCCCCTTCCTTTGGGCTTTCTTGGGGCTTTCTTTGGGCTTTCTTTCCCCTTTCTTTGGGCTTTCTTTGAGCTTTCTTTCCCCTTTCTTTGGGCTTTCTTTCCCCTTTCTTTCACCTTTCTTTGGGCTTTGTTTCCCCTCTCTTTGGGCTTTCTTTCCCCTTTCTTTGGGCTTTCTTTGGGCTTTCTTTCCCCTTTCTTTCCCCTTTCTTTGGGCTTTCTTTGGGCTTTCTTTCCCCTTTCTTGGGGCTTTCTTTGGGCTTTCTTTCCCCTTTCTTTGGGCTTTCTTTGGGCTTTCTTTGGGCCTTTTTCCCCCTTTCTTTCCCCTTTCTTTGGGCTTTCTCTGGGCTTTCTTTCCCCTTTCTTTGGGCTTTCTTTCCCCTTTCTTTCCCCTTTCTTTGGGCTTTGTTTCCCCTCTCTTTGGGCTTTCTATCCCCTTTCTTTGGGCTTTCTTTCCCCTTTCTTTCCGCTTTCTTTGGGCTTTCTTTGGGTTTTTTTGGGCTTTGTTTGGGCTTTCTTTCCCCTTTCTTTGGGCTTTCTTTGGGCTTTCTTTCCCCTTTCTTTGGGCTTTCTTTGGGATTTCTTTGGGCTTTTTTCCCCCTTTCTTTCCCCTTTCTTTCGGATTTTTTTCCCCTTTCTTTCCCCTTTCTTTGGGCTTTCTTTCCCCTTTCTTTGGGCTTTCTTTGGGCTTTCTTTCCCCTTTCTTTGGGCTTTCTCTGGGCTTTCTTTGGGCTTTCTTTCCCCTTTCTTTGGGCTTTCTTTGGGCTTTCATTGGGCTTTCTTTCGCCTTTCTTTGGGCTTTCTTTCCCATTTCTTTGGGCTTTCCTTGGGCTTTCCTTGGGCTTTCTTTGGGCTTTCTTTCCCCTTTCTTTCCACTTTCTTTGGGCTTTCTTTGGGCTTTCTTTGGGCTTTCTTTCCCCTTTCTTTGGGCTTTCTTGGGGCTTTCTTTGGGCTTTCTTTCCCCTTTCTTTCCCCTTTCTTTGGGCTTTCTTCCCCCTTTCTATCCCCTTTCTTTGGGCTTTCTTTCCCCTTTCTCTCCCCTTTCTTTGGGCTTTGTTTAGCCTCTCTTTGGGCTTTCTTTCCCCTTTCTTTGGGCTTTCTTTGGGCTTTCTTTCCCATTTCTTTGGGCTTTCTTTCCCCTTTCTTTCCCCTTTCTTTGTGCTTTCTTTGGGCTTTCTTTGGGCTTTCTTTCCCCTTTCTTTGGGCTTTCTTTCCCCTTTCTTTGGGCTTTCTTTCCCCTTTCTTTGGGCTTTCTTTCCCCTTTCTTTGGGTTTCTTTCCCCTTTCTTTGGGCTTTCTTTGGGCTTTCTATGGGCTTTCTTTGCGCTTTCTTTCCCCTTTCTTTGGGCTTTCTTTGGGCTTTCTTTGCCCTTTCTTTGGGATTTCTTTCCCCTTTCTTTGGGCTTTCTTTGGGCTTTCTTTGTGCTTTCTTTGGGCTTTCTTTCCCCTTTCTTTGGGCTTTCTTTCCCCTTTATTTGGGTTTCTTTCCCCTTTCTTTGGGCTTTCTTTGGGCTTTCTATGGGCTTTCTTTGCGCATTCTTTCCCCTTTCTTTGGGCTTTCTTTGGGCTTTCTTTGCCCTTTCTTTGGGATTTCTTTCCCCTTTATTTGGGCTTTCTTGGGGCTTTCTTTGGGCTTTCTTTCCCCTTTTTTTCCCCTTTCTTTGGGCTTTCTTCCCCCTTTCTATCCCCTTTCTTTGGGCTTTCTTTCCCCTTTCTTTCCCCTTTCTTTGGGCTTTGTTTCCCCTCTCTTTGGGCTTTCTTTCCCCTTTCTTTGGTCTCTCTTTGGGCTTTCTTTCCCCTTTCTTTGGGCTTTCTTTGGGCTTTCTTTCCCCTTTCTTTGGGTTTCTTTGGGCTTTCTTTGGGCTTTCTTTCCCCTTTCTTTGGGCTTTCTTTGGGCTTTCTTTCCCCTTTCTTTGGGCTTTCTTTGGGCTTTCTTTGGGCCTTTTTCCCCCTTTCTTTCCCCTTTCTTTGGGCTTTCTTTCCCCTTTCTTTCCCCTTTCTTTGGGCTTTCTTTCCCCTTTCTTTGGGCTTTCTTTGGGCTTTCTTTCCCCTTTCTTTGGGCTTTCTCTGGGCTTTCTTTCCCCTTTCTTTGGGCTTTCTTTCCCCTTTCTTTCCCCTTTCTTTGGGCTTTGTTTCCCCTCTCTTTGGGCTTTCTTTCCCCTTTCTTTGGGCTTTCTTTCCCCTTTCTTTCCGCTTTCTTTGGGCTTTCTTTGGGCTTTTTTGGGCTTTGTTTGGGCTTTCTTTCCCCTTTCTTTGGGCTTTCTTTGGGCTTTCTTTCCCCTTTCTTTGGGCTTTCTTTGGGCTTTCTTTGGGCTTTTTTCCCCCTTTCTTTCCCCTTTCTTTCGGCTTTCTTTCCCCTTTCTTTCCCCTTTCTTTGGGCTTTCTTTCCCCTTTCTTTGGGCTTTCTTTGGGCTTTCTTTCCCCTTTCTTTGGGCTTTCTCTGGGCTTTCTTTGGGCTTTCTTTGGGCTTTCTTTCCCCTTTCTTTGGGCTTTCTTTGGGCTTTCATTGGGCTTTCTTTCGCCTTTCTTTGGGCTTTCTTTCCCCTTTCTTTGGGCTTTCCTTGGGCTTTCCTTGGGCTTTCTTTGGGCTTTCTTTCCCCTTTCTTTCCACTTTCATTGGGCTTTCTTTGGGCTTTCTTTGGGCTTTCTTTCCCCTTTCTTTTGGCTTTCTTGGGGCTTTCTTTGGGCTTTCTTTCCCCTTTCTTTCCCCTTTCTTTGGGCTTTCTTCCCCCTTTCTATCCCCTTTCTTTGGGCTTTCTTTCCCCTTTCTTTCCCCTTTCTTTGGGCTTTGTTTAGCCTCTCTTTGGGCTTTCTTTCCCCTTTCTTTGGGCTTTCTTTCCCCTTTCTTTGAGCTTTCTTTCCCCTTTCTTTCCCCTTTCTTTGTGCTTTCTTTGGGCTTTCTTTGGGCTTTCTTTCCCCTTTCTTTGGGCTTTCTTTCCCCTTTTTTTGGGCTTTCTTTCCCCTTTCTTTGGGCTTTCTTTCCCCTTTCTTTGGGTTTCTTTCGCCTTTCTTTGGGCTTTCTTTGGGCTTTCTTTGGGCTTTCTTTGCCCTTTCTTTGGGATTTCTTTCCCCTTTCTTTGGGCTTTCTTTGGGCTTTCTTTGTGCTTTCTTTGGGCTTTGTTTCCCCTTTCTTTGGGCTTTCTTTAGGCTTTCTTTAGGCTTTCTTTGGGCTTTCTTTCCGCTTTCTTTGGGCTTTCTTTGGGCTTTCTTTCCCTTTTCTTTGGGCTTTCTTTCCTCTTTCTTTGGGGTTTCTTTGGGCTTTCTTTCCCCTTTCTTTGGGCTTTCTTTCCCCTTTCTTTGGGCTGTCTTTCCCCTTTCTTTGGGCTTTCTTTCCCCTTTCTTTGGGCTTTCTTTCGCTTTTCTTTGGGCTTTCTTTGGGCTTTCTTTGGGCTTTCTTTGGGCTCTCTCTGGGCTTTCTTTCCCCTCTCTTTGGGCTTTCTTTCCCCTTTCTTTGGGCTTTCTTTGGGCTTTCTTTCCCTTTTCTTTGGGCTTTCTTTCCCGTTTCTTTGGGCTTTCTTTGGGCTTTGTTTCCCCTTTCTTTGGGCTTTGTTTCCCCTTTCTTTGGACTTTGTTTCCCCTTTCTTTGGGCTTTCTTTCCCCTTTCTTTGGGCTTTCTTTCCCCTTTCTTTGGGCTTTCTTTCCCCTTTCTTTGGGCTATCATTCCCCTTTCTTTGGGCTTTCTTTCCCCTTTCTTTGGGCTTTCTTTCCCCTTTCTTTGGGCTTTCTTTGGGCTTTCTTTCCCCTTTCTTTGGGCTTTCTTTCCCCTTTCTGTGGTCTTTCTTTGGGCTTTCTTTGGGCCTTCTTTGGGCTTTCTATCCCCTTTCTTTGGGCTTTCTTTCCCCTTTCTTTGGGCTTTCCTTCCCCTTTCTTTGGGCTTTCCTTGGGCTTTCTTTCCCCTTTCTTTCCACTTTCTTTGGGCTTTCTTTGGGCTTTCTTTCCCCTTTCTTTGCGCTTTCTTTCCCCTTTCTTTGGGCTTTCTTTCCCCTTTCTTTGGGCTTTCTTTCCCCTTTCTTTGGGCTTTCTTTCCCCTTTCTTTGGCTGTCATTCGCCTTTCTTTGGGCTTTCTTTCCCCGTTCTTTGGGCTTTCTTTCCCCTTTCTTTGGGCATTCTTTGGGCTTTCTTTGGGCTTTCTTTGGGCTTTCTTTGGTCTTTCTTTCCCCTTTCTTTGGGCTTTATTTCCCCTTTCTTTGGTCTTTCCTCTGGCTTTCTTTGGGCTTTCTTTGGGTTTTCTTTCCCCTTTCTTTCCACTTTCTTGGGCTTTCTTTGAGCTTTCTTTCCCCTTTCTTTGGGCTTTCTTTCCCCTTTCTTTGGGCTTTCTTTCCCCTTTCTTTGGGCTTTCTTTCCCCTTTCTTTGGGCTTTCTTTCCCCTTTCTTTGGGCTGTCATTCCCCTTTCTTTGGGCTTTCTTTCCCCTTTCTTTGGACTTTCTTTCCCTTTTCTTTGGGCTTTCTTTGGGCATTCTTTGGGTTTTCTTTGGGCTTTCTCTGGGCTTTCTTTCCCCTTTCTTTGAGCTTTCTTTGCCCTTTCTTTGGGCTTTCTTTCCCCTTTCTTTGGGCTTTCTTTCCCCTTTCTTTGGGCTTTCTTTGAGCTTTCTTTCCCCTTTCTTTGGGCTTTCTTTCCCCTTTCTTTGGGCTTTCTTTGGGCTGTCTTTCCCCTTTCTTTGGGCTTTCTTTCCCCTTTCTTTGGGCTTTCTTTCCCCTTTCTTTGGGCTTTCTTTCCCGTTTCTTTGGGCTTTCTTTGCGCTTTCTTTCCCCTTTCTTTGGGCTTTCTTTCCCCTTTCTTTCCCATTTCTTTGGGCTTTCTTTCCCCTTTCTTTGGGCTTTCTTTCCCCTTTCTTTGGGCTTTCTTCCCCCTTTCTTTCCCCTTTCTTTGGGCTTTCTTTCCCCTTTCTTTCCCCTTTCTTTGGGCTTTGTTTCCCCTTTCTTTGGGCTTTCTTTGGGCTTTCTTTTCCCTTTCTTTGGGCTTTCTTTCCCCTTTCTTTCCCCTTTCTTTGGGCTTTCTTTGGGCTTTCTTTGGGCTTTCTTTCCCCTTTCTTTGGGCTTTCTTTCCCCTTTCTTTCCCCTTTCTTTGGGCTTTCTTTCCCCTTTCTTTCCCCTTTCTTTGGGCTTTCTTTCCCCTTTCTTTGGGCTTTCTTTCCCCTTTCTTTGGGCTGTCATTCCCCTTTCTTTGGGCTTTCTTTCCCCTTTCTTTGGGCTTTCTTTCCCCTTTCTTTGGGCTTTCCTTGGGCTTTCTTTGGGCTTTCTTTGGATTTTCTTTCCCCTTTCTTTCCACTTTCTTTGGGCTTTCTTTGGGCTTTTTTTGGGCTTTCTTTGGGCTTTTTTTGGGCTTTCTTTCCCCTTTCTTTCCCCTTTCTTTGGGCTGTCTTTCCCCTTTCTTTGGGCTTTTTTTCCCCTTTCTTTGGGCTTTCTTTCCCTTTTCTTTGGGCTTTCTTTGGGCTTTCTTTGGGCTTTCTTTGGGGTCTCTCTGGGCTTTCTTTCCCCTTTCTTTGGGCTTTCTTTCCCCTTTCTTTGGGCTTTCTTTCCCCTTTCTTTGGGCTTTCTTTCCCCTTTCTTTGGGCTTTCTTTCCCCTTTCTTTGGGCTTTCTTTCCCCTTTCTTTGGGCTTTCTTTCCACTTTCTTTGGGCTTTCTTTCCCCTTTCTTTGGGCTTTCTTTCCCCTTTCTTTGGGCTGTCATTCCCCTTTCTTTGGGCTTTCTTTCCCCTTTCTTTGGGCTTCTTTCCCCTTTCTTTGGGCTGTCTTTGGGCTTTCTTTCCCCTTTCTTTGGGCTTTCTTTCCCCTTTCTGTGGGCTTTCTTTGGGCTTTCTTTGGGCCTTCTTTGGGCTTTCTATCCCCTTTCTTTGGGCTTTCTTTCCCCTTTCTTTGGGCTTTCCTTGGGCTTTCTTTGGGTTTTCTTTACCCTTTCTTTCCACTTTCTCTGGGCTTTCTTTGGGCTTTCTTTGGGCTTTCTTTCCCCTTTCTTTGGGCTTTCTTTCCCCTTTCTTTGGGCTTTCTTTCCCCTTTCTTTCCCCTTTCTTTGGGCTTTCTTTCCCCTTTCTTTCCCCTTTCTTTGGGCTTTCTTTCCCCTTTCTTTGGGCTTTCTTTCCCCTTTCTTTGGGCTGTCATTCCCCTTTCTTTGGGCTTTCTTTCCCCTTTCTTTGGGCTTTCTTTCCCCTTTCTTTGGGCTTTCCTTGGGCTTTCTTTGGGCTTTCTTTGGATTTTCTTTCCCCTTTCTTTCCACTTTCTTTGGGCTTTCTTTGGGCTTTTTTTGGGCTTTCTTTGGGCTTTTTTTGGGCTTTCTTTCCCCTTTCTTTCCCCTTTCTTTGGGCTGGCTTTCCCCTTTCTTTGGGCTTTTTTTCCCCTTTCTTTGGGCTTTCTTTCCCTTTTCTTTGGGCTTTCTTTGGGCTTTCTTTGGGCTTTCTTTGGGGTCTCTCTGGGCTTTCTTTCCCCTTTCTTTGGGCTTTCTTTCCCCTTTCTTTGGGCTTTCTTTCCCCTTTCTTTGGGCTTTCTTTCCCCTTTCTTTGGGCTTTCTTTCCCCTTTCTTTGGGCTTTCTTTCCCCTTTCTTTGGGCTTTCTTTCCCCTTTCTTTGGGCTTTCTTTCCCCTTTCTTTGGGCTTTCTTTCCCCTTTCTTTGGGCTGTCATTCCCCTTTCTTTGGGCTTTCTTTCCCCTTTCTTTGGGCTTCTTTCCCCTTTCTTTGGGCTGTCTTTGGGCTTTCTTTCCCCTTTCTTTGGGCTTTCTTTCCCCTTTCTGTGGGCTTTCTTTGGGCTTTCTTTGGGCCTTCTTTGGGCTTTCTATCCCCTTTCTTTGGGCTTTCTTTCCCCTTTCTTTGGGCTTTTCTTGGGCTTTCTTTGGGTTTTCTTTACCCTTTCTTTCCACTTTCTCTGGGCTTTCTTTGGGCTTTCTTTGGGCTTTCTTTCCCCTTTCTTTGGGCTTTCTTTCCCCTTTCTTTGGGCTTTCTTTCCCCTTTCTTTGGGCTTTCTTTCCCCTTTCTTTGGGCTTTCTTTCCCCTTTCTTTGGGCTGTCATTCCCCTTTCTTTGGGCTTTCTTTCCCCTTTCTTTGGGCTTCTTTCCCCTTTCTTTGGGCTGTCTTTGGGCTTTCTTTCCCCTTTCTTTGGGCTTTCTTTCCCCTTTCTGTGGGCTTTCTTTGGGCTTTCTTTGGGCCTTCTTTGGGCTTTCTATCCCCTTTCTTTGGGCTTTCTTTCCCCTTTCTTTGGGCTTTTCTTGGGCTTTCTTTGGGTTTTCTTTACCCTTTCTTTCCACTTTCTCTGGGCTTTCTTTGGGCTTTCTTTGGGCTTTCTTTCCCCTTTCTTTGGGCTTTCTTTCCCCTTTCTTTGGGCTTTCTTTCCCCTTTCTTTTGGCTTTCTTTGGGCTTTCTTTGGGCTTTCTTTGGGCTTTCTTTGGGCTTTCTTTGGGCTTTCTTTGGGCTTTCTTTGGGCTTTCTTTGGGCTTTCTTTGGTCTTTCTTTCCCATTTCTTTGGGCTTTATTTCCCCTTTCTTTGGTCTTTCCTTGGGTTTTCTTTGGGCTTTCTTTGGGTTTTCTTTCCCCTTTCTTTCCACTTTCTTGGGCTTTCTTTGGGCTTTCTGCCGCGATGAAGAGACGGGGACGCAACTTGATGCAAGCAAAGTGTCCACTTTATTGTTCTCTACACAATCCTTTTATACTGTTACATACATTACAACTACTATCGTGGATTATACTGATTGGTATACCAACTAATTAGCTCATACATATTACAAAAGCTGAGCTCATGATAGGTTAGTAAGAAAGCATGCATATCTTATCTTAGGTCCTTGTAACTACATGCCTTTCGTGTTAGGAAAGCTTCGCGCGACTATAACAAGATACTGTTGCCAAACCACCAGTTCCTGTGCTTTGTTCTTACACCCATCGGCTGTAATTTTCCACAACCCCCCAGTAACTTCCCATGCTAACACAGCAGGTCCAATAACTAAAATCAGCACATTGCCTATAAATACAGCCAAGATAACCCACATCTCCCCCTTTTTGTTTTCAAACATTTGCTTCTTCCCAAGGTCGGCGCCCAACCAGTTCGAGGACGTCTTGCTTCTGTACTGGGAGTTTTCGGGAGGTCTTGTGCTTGTACAAGAAAAATCTTATTTACTGAAGCGGTTATCGACTTTTGTAAGCACTGCAAAATACATGGAATCGTTAGTAATAATACACAAATTACTAAAAGGATCAAAATTCCCTGTTTAAGTAAATCTTTTATCCACCCTGTAATTCCCCAAGAAGCTAGCCACCCATCGAGTCCATCCATTCCTTCCTGCACATTGTGAATCCTTTCTCGTAGTTCTGCAATCTGTTTATGAATGCTCACAGAGTGATCAGATAGATTCATGCAACACATTCCTTCAAATTCTTGACATCCATGTCCGTGGGCTAGTAAAAGGAAATCTATGGCGGCACGATTCTGTAAGACTACATGTCGTAAGCTATCTACATCTTGAGCTAATCCTGACAAAATGTCAGAGGTCGTGTTAAATTCTTTGACAGCCCAGCATGCCAATTGTTTTATTTTATTCCAATTGCTTGCGGCCATTCCACCAGGCAAAAATAGGGACAGAGCTATAGTAGATCCTAAAGACCCTAAATTGACGCGATCATCGCAATCTGGTTGTAATTGTCGCAATGACCTTTTTGATCTGGTACTATTGCTCAGGGAACGATTAAGCACGTCCCTCATATGGGGTGCGAACAGCGTAAGTCTCCCAATATAACAAGGTCCTCCCACAGGTTTAAAAGGAATTCCGGGCCATGCTCTATCTCCACAAATCAAGAAATAGCCTTTTGGCAACCTTACCTGTCCAGTGATATTGGCCACATCTCTAGTCCCTGTATTCATCGAAATGTTCCAATGACCAGAGTTACCTGACACGTTTTGATAATGAATCAGTGAATCTAATGTCTCTTTGTGACCATCTCGAATCAAATACCCAGTCCAGCTATCACCAAAATAGACCACTCCAGTCCCGTTAACAGGAAGAATCTCCGGACTCATATTAGAGCAATTTTCGCGATTTGAGATGTTCTCCCATTCCCCCTGTGGAGGGAAGGAGCCCCAAAGTGTCAGTTCCTGAAATGGTAAGTGATTAGAGAAATTGAGCCTTTGAATTAAGCCTTGCTGGAGCATGGCTCCCTGCTCTACTGGCCAGTCGCTACTTTTTATACACCATCCGTCACTGTTATTTCTCCTCCATTGCCAATATGAGGAATTGAGTACATTCGACAAATCAGGGGTGTTAACGTAACCTCGAAAATCGTCTAGGTGTACATATGGGTACCCAATTAAACATGTTCTAAACGGATCGCTTACTTGCGCCAGGGACAGACAAAAGTCTGTGGTCCCAGTACGATTTGCCCACGTGAGCCACACATTAGTACGAGGGTCAACATGATGTAAATCAAAGCTAAGACCTAAGCTTATAGTACTTAACAAAAAGATTAATACTTGGCCCATTCCTGCAGGCTCTTAGTCTTCCTTCTGTTTCTCTTTTTCCGACACCTCCTTTTTGTTTCCTCCCACTTATCGGGGTTTACTTCCCAGGTCTGTGGTACTGGAACAGATTTATCACATTCAATGGCTTTCCAAAGGACAATATTTGATTGCTCAAAAATATACCTATGCCATTTTTCTAATTTTTCCTGATAGGAGCGAGTTCTATCGCCCTCAATTCCAGTTTCCACTGACAGCCTCTGTAAGAGCCCTTGATAATCCTGCAAACAATAGTCACACCACCGTTTTACGCGGCACCTATTTACCCACTGTGGTCTTTCGCAGTCAGCACAAATTCTAAGGATCCAGAAATTGCACACTTCGCAGTCTGGACATTGAAGCTCTCGCTTATCTGTTTCTGAGACGGAATTCATTCGGGAGCAACGTTCTCCTCATCGAACGCAGGTTCTGGAGCGTTATCAGAAGACTGCCGTTGCAATGTTTCTCGGAAGGGTCTCACGTTCTTTGCTGGGATCCAGCGAGGACCTCTCTCTGTGGAAACACAAGCATAGCCTCTACCCCATGTAACAAGGGGATAGGGTCCCATCACTTTACCTGTTTCGGGGTCCCGGATCAATACTGGCGGCTTAATCTTGGGTTCAAAAAGGGTGTTTGTGCTAAAATGACGAACTACTGGAGGATTGCTGTCTAACAGGGAACAATTCAAAAAATTAAAAACATACAAGGCTTTCTGTAAGCGCTCCTCTGGTGTAGCAGCCCCTATTCCCCCTTTTTGTTTTAATAACAAACGTTTTAAGGTTTGGTGAGATCGTTCTATCAAAGCTTGTCCCGTAGGAGAATGAGGGATACCTGTAATGTGTGATATACCCCAAGAGGCAAAAAAGGTCGTTAAGGTTTTAGATACATATGCAGGGCCATTATCAGTTTTGATTTGAGAGGGTACCCCCAAAGTAGCAAAGGCGCGCATCAGATGTTTTCGCACATCGCGTGCTTTTTCTCCTACATGACAGGAGGCAAATAACATTCCTGAAAATGTATCAATAGAGCAATGAACAAACTTTAAACGACCAAATTCAGCAAAATGAGTGACATCTGTTTGCCAGAGTTGAAGGCTTTGTAGTCCTCTGGGGTTAACTCCTCCTGCTATAGAAGGGAAAGAGTGCCTTTGACAATCAGGACACACCGCAATGATATCATGGGCTTGTTGTGTAGTGAGGTCAAATTGACGCTTAAGGCCTGCAGCATTTTGATGAAAAAAGGAGTGGCTGAGTCGAGCTTGCGCTAATCGATCTGGTAACACCTGCACCGGTAGCGTAAGCAAATCCGCTTGTCGGTTCCCTTCTGCAATAAAACCAGGTAGAGAAGTGTGAGATCGGACATGCATAATAAAATAAGGATGAAGGCGGGAATCTAACAGGAAAATGAGTTCTTGTAACAGATTGAACAGTGCCGCATGAGAAATATCCCGTAGCACAGAAGCTTCTGCTCGGCTAACAATTCCTGCAACATAAGCAGAATCAGTGATTATATTGAGAGGAATAGACCATTTTCGAAACACTCGAACAACTGCAGATAATTCTACTATTTGAGGAGAACCCTGTACAGTCTCAACATCTGAGCTCCACCGTTCCCGCTGGTCATCCCACCAAAGGATAACAGACTTGTGAGATTTGCCAGACCCATCTGTGAATACAGTAAGGGCTTGTAAAGGCTGGTCACTCCGCTTTGGAACAGGTAAAAGGTGAAAATCAATGCTTAACAGTTTGTGAGAAGGCGGATGAGAAGTGAGTTGGCCTGCATAGCCAGTCAGGGCTATACCTAGTGCATCTGATTGTTGTTGTAGCCATTGCAGGTAAACAGTTGTTACTGACATACATATGAGGGCAAAGTCCGTGCCTGCCAGGGTAAGTAATCGCTGTCTGGCCCTGATGATTAAAGATGCAAACATCTCATGTTGGGTAGAAATCGTCTTTGTGGCTTGGTTAGGCAGAAAAATCCATTCAATGATTAGTAAAGGGTCAGTTTTCTGGCAGTCCCATTGAAAAATAAGCGCATAAGGCTGTCTAGCAGGATTAAGGATGATTAATTGAAAAGGCAATTCTGGTTCCCATCGATGCGCTTGTCTGGAGGCAATTGCTGTTGCAGCTTTATGCAAGGAAGCTATGGCTTCAGGACTAAGAGTTCGCGGAGCGTTTAAATCCGAGCTTCCTTTAAGCATTTCGAATAAGGGACGAAGGTCCGCATTACTGATTCCTAACAATGGTCTGACCCAATTGATTGTACCCAGCAGTTTTTGTACATCATGTAAGTTCTTTACATTTGCCTGTATCTGTAAGGGTTGCGGGGTAACAGTCTGAGCCCTTATACGCCATCCTAAGTATTTCCAAGGTGGCATTCTTTGAATTTTTTCTGGTGCAATACAGAGGTCTGCTGATTTTACAGCAGCCACGACAAGGGCTACAGCTTCCTCCATGACTTCATGGTGCTGTGCTGCCACTAGAATGTCATCCATATAATGATATAACAATGCAGCAGGCACTGCAGTTCTAACAGGACTAAGTATCTTTGCTACATACCATTGGCATATTGTAGGGCTATTTTTCATTCCCTGCGGTAGCACAACCCACTGATATCTTTGCAAAGGAGCTTGCATGTTGACGCTTGGCACAGAAAAGGCAAATTTAGGGGCATCATCTGGATGCAATGGAATGTTGAAAAAACAATCTTTGAGGTCTATGATGGTTAAATGCCAGTCTCGAGGGATCATGGTAGGTGATGGAAGCCCAGGTTGCAGGGCCCCCATATCTTCCATAGCGTCATTAATTTTTCTGAGGTCATGGAGCAGGCGCCACTTGCCAGTCAGTTTTTTAATAACAAAGATAGGCGAGTTCCACGGACTCGTTGAGGGTACAATATGTCCCATAGATAGTTGTTCGTTAACTATTTCTTGGAGGGCGTGAAGTTTTTCCAGTGGCAGGGGCCATTGATCAATCCAAATAGGAGTGTCTGTCTTCCAGGTTAACTTTGGGGTTTCACGCCCCTCAATGGCCCCACCTAAAAATGTGTCTGGATAGACACCCCCCACTGAGACAACACATCACGTCCCCACAAGACCATAGGTACTGGTAAGATAAACGGTTTGACTGAGGCAACTTGTCCTTCTGAATTTTGAACTTGTATCATTTCTGCGCTTTGGCGGCTAGCTCCGCACCCCCCAATCCCTGCTAACGTCTGAGAGATATCAGCTAAAGGCCACCTAGAAGGCCACTTCGCTTGAGAAATAACGGTAACATCTGCACCTGTATCAATGATTCCACTCAACACGACTTGCTGACCTCTGCAAATGAGGGTACATTGACATATAGGACGCTTTTGTGAGACGGCTTGAGCCCATAAAATTAGTGGTTCTCCCGTAGACCCAAAGCTTCCCTGTCTCCGTGGGAGCATTTGGTCAGGGATTGAGACATAGTCCTCCTTAGGGATCAGTATCAATTGAGCAATACGACTTCCCTCTGGTACTGTGCAAGGAGGAAATGGGGTCCAAGCCATAATTTTGATTTCGGAATTACTGTCAGGATCAATTACTCCAGGCAATACAAAAAGCCCTGACAGGGTGGTGGATGATCTTCCCAATAATAAAGCCTGCGTTTGAGGAGGCAAAGGGCCTGCAACTTTAGTAGGCAGTAAGTGAACAGAGGAATCAAGCAGCGTTACTGTGTGGGCGGTTGCCAGGTCCAGGCCGGCGCTCCCTGCTGTTGCGGGAGAGAGACTGGAAACCCTCCGGTCCCCCGCTCCTCCCCCCGCGCTTGCAGGGGCGTTGAGGCTGGCCGCGGAACTTGTGTCTGCACGCGCCGCGGGTTCGCGCTCCACTGCCGGTTTCCCGGTATGGGATGCCCATTCACATCATATTTAGATTTACATTGGTTTGCAAAATGCCGTCCCTTCTGGCATCTGGGACAAATACCAGGTGCTGGGGGTCTCTTCCCCCCGGCGCTGCGACAATCTCTTTTAAAGTGACCTGGCTTCCCACAACCGAAACAGTTCTGTTGCTTACTGTTTCCCACAGGTCCGCGCATGGCCGCAAAGGCAGCAGCCATCGCTTCATATTTATGATCCATAGTGCCAATTCTGTTACACGCCTCAATCATCTCAATCAAAGTAGGATTTTGGTTTGGAAGCGATTTTAAAAGTTTTTTGCAATCAGCGTTGGCATTTTCCACTGCTAATTTAAGTAATAGGATATCTCGAGCCTCGGTATTATCTACTTGCCGATCTAAGGCTTGTTTCAAGCGGTCTACAAATTGCATATACGGCTCTCGGGGCTCTTGGGTGATATTAGTAAACGCTTTCTGAGGCTTTTGAGAATCAGGAACTTTCAACAAAGCCTTTTTCGCTTCCTCCCGGACTGCTTCTAAGGCTTCTCGGGGGATATCCCTTGCCTGTCCGACCGGGTCTGCATGTTGCCCAGTCCCAGTAAGATGTTCTATGGTTAAGGCAGCTAGGGCAGCATTCGCATGTCCCGCATACCCCAACAAAATTGTCTGCAGCCCCGTTCTCCATTGAGACTCCCACATTGTATATTGCGTCGGGGTTAATAACAATCGCGCGAGAGATTTTAAATCATGTGGGGTCATGACATATGTATCGAATACAGAAGATAAAAGGCTTGCAAAATAAGGAGAAGACAACCCGTGCTCGGTAACCGTACGACGCAACTCCTTAATCACTGAAAAGGACAATGCTTCCCATTGAGCCGCCCCCCCCCTTCCTTGATATATAACAGGCGCTACTATAGTCCTTGCTATCTCTAACTCCCCCTCCTTTAAGGCTTGGCGTTTGATCTCTCCCCAGGCATTATGAGGGTCAGGAGGGAAAAGATCGGGTTCTTTTTCGGGATCAACAGGTCCGGGATCAAAGGGATCATCCTCCGGGGGATACCCCGCTGCACAGGCCAAGGGGGGTGGTGACGGTAATGATGGTGCAGAGGGCTTTGTCTCCCCTTCTGAACCTCGTTGGCTCTGCTCTTGCGCTTTCACAGCCTCAAAAATTTTTCTCCAGTGTGGGAGCATATGTTGCGCTTCCTCATCTCCAGAGGTAGCTGCATCCCATAATTTCACCCCTACATCGTCCCAAAGTTCCCGGGTAAAAATCGAAGAAGCAGTAACTGTAGGGATCTTAACCTGGACCCATTTAAGGATCAGCTTGAGGTCCTGACCCGAAAGGGTCTTTTCCCCATGCTTATTAAGTAAAGCTTTCATTAATTCATAAACGTCTCTTTCAGGGGAACTCGTCTGATTCCCCATTTTGCTAGTTTCCCGCAGCTCACCTCTCGTTCCAGACGGGGGTGATGACTTCAGTAGCCGGCTTTTCCCTGCTCCTTGTAGCAGCGTTCCCAGTTCTGCGGGACTCGCAGCACGCCACCAGATAGGTGATTATCAGCCTCCGGCGGAGTCTTCACCAAAGATCACGTCGGGGTCACCATTTGCCGCGATGAAGAGACGGGGACGCAACTTGATGCAAGCAAAGTGTCCACTTTATTGTTCTCTACACAATCCTTTTATACTGTTACATACATTACAACTACTATCGTGGATTATACTGATTGGTATACCAACTAATTAGCTCATACATATTACAAAAGCTGAGCTCATGATAGGTTAGTAAGAAAGCATGCATATCTTATCTTAGGTCCTTGTAACTACATGCCTTTCGTGTTAGGAAAGCTTCGCGCGACTATAACAAGATACTGTTGCCAAACCACCAGTTCCTGTGCTTTGTTCTTACACCCATCGGCTGTAATTTTCCACAACCCCCCAGTAACTTCCCATGCTAACACAGCAGGTCCAATAACTAAAATCAGCACATTGCCTATAAATACAGCCAAGATAACCCACACTTTCTTTCCCCTTTCTTTGGGCTTTCTTTCCCCTTTCTTTGGGCTTTCTTTCCCCTTTCTTTGGGCTGTCATTCCCCTTTCTTTGGGCTTTCTTTCCCCTTTCTTTGGGCTTTCTTTCCCTTTTCTTTGGGCTTTCTTTGGGCATTCTTTGGGCTCTCTTTGGGCTTTCTCTGGGCTTTCTTTCCCCTTTCTTTGGGCTTTCTTTGCCCTTTCTTTGGGCTTTCTTTCCCCTTTCTTTGGGCTTTCTTTGAGCTTTCTTTCCCCTTTCTTTGGGCTTTCTTTCCCCTTTCTTTGGGCTTTCTTTGGGCTGTCTTTCCCCTTTCTTTGGGCTTTCTTTCCCCTTTCTTTGCGCTTTCTTTCCCCTTTCTTTGGGCTGTCTTTCCCCTTTCTTTGGGCTTTCTTTCCCCTATCTTTGGGCTTTCTTTCCCCTTTCTTTGGGCTTTCTTTGAGCTTTCTTTCCCCTTTCTTTGGGCTTTCTTTCCCCTTTCTTTGGGCTTTCTTTGGGCTGTCTTTCCCCTTTCTTTGGGCTTTCTTTCCCCTTTCTTTGCGCTTTCTTTCCCCTTTCTTTGGGCTGTCTTTCCCCTTTCTTTGGGCTTTCTTTCCCCTTTCTTTGGGCTTTTTTTCCCTTTTCTTTGGGCTTTCTTTGGGCTTTCTTTGGGCTTTCTTTGGGCTCTCTCTGGGCTTTCTTTCCCCTTTCTTTGGGCTTTCTTTCCCCTTTCTTTGGGCTTTCTTTCCCCTTTCTTTGGGCTTTCTTTCCCCTTTCTTTGGGCTTTCTTTGGGCATTCTTTCCCCTTTCTTTGGGCTTTCTTTCCCCTTTCTTTGGGCTTTCTTTCCCCTTTCTTTGGGCTTTCTTTCCCCTTTCTTTGGGCTTTCTTTCCCCTTTCTTTGGGCTTTCTTTCCCATTTCTTTGGGCTTTCTTTCCCCTTTCTTTGGGCTGTCATTCCCCTTTCTTTGGGCTTTCTTTCCCTTTTCTTTGGGCTTTCTTTCCCCTTTCTTTGGGCTTTCTTTGGGCTTTCTCTGGGCTTTCTTTCCCCTTTCTTTGGGCTTTCTTTGCCCTTTCTTTGGGATTTCTTTCCCCTATCTTTGGGCTTTCTTTCCCCTTTCTTTGGGCTTTCTTTGAGCTTTCTTTCCCCTTTCTTTGGGCTTTCTTTCCCCTTTCTTTGGGCTTTCTTTGGGCTGTCTTTCCCCTTTCTTTGGGCTTTCTTTCCCTTTTCTTTGGGCTTTCTTTGGGCTTTCTTTGGGCTTTCTTTGGGCTCTCTCTCGGCTTTCTTTCCCCTTTCTTTGGGCTTTCTTTCCCCTTTCTTTGGGCTGTCATTCCCCTTTCTTTGGGCTTTCTTTCCCCTTTCTTTGGGCTTTCTTTCCCTTTTCTTTGGGCTTTCTTTGGGCATTCTTTGGGCTCTCTTTGGGCTTTCTCTGGGCTTTCTTTCCCCTTTCTTTGGGCTTTCTTTGCCCTTTCTTTGGGCTTTCTTTCCCCTTTCTTTGGGCTTTCTTTGAGCTTTCTTTCCCCTTTCTTTGGGCTTTCTTTCCCCTTTCTTTGGGCTTTCTTTGGGCTGTCTTTCCCCTTTCTTTGGGCTTTCTTTCCCCTTTCTTTGCGCTTTCTTTCCCCTTTCTTTGGGCTGTCTTTCCCCTTTCTTTGGGCTTTCTTTCCCCTATCTTTGGGCTTTCTTTCCCCTTTCTTTGGGCTTTCTTTGAGCTTTCTTTCCCCTTTCTTTGGGCTTTCTTTCCCCTTTCTTTGGGCTTTCTTTGGGCTGTCTTTCCCCTTTCTTTGGGCTTTCTTTCCCCTTTCTTTGCGCTTTCTTTCCCCTTTCTTTGGGCTGTCTTTCCCCTTTCTTTGGGCTTTCTTTCCCCTTTCTTTGGGCTTTTTTTCCCTTTTCTTTGGGCTTTCTTTGGGCTTTCTTTGGGCTTTCTTTGGGCTCTCTCTGGGCTTTCTTTCCCCTTTCTTTGGGCTTTCTTTCCCCTTTCTTTGGGCTTTCTTTCCCCTTTCTTTGGGCTTTCTTTCCCCTTTCTTTGGGCTTTCTTTGGGCATTCTTTCCCCTTTCTTTGGGCTTTCTTTCCCCTTTCTTTGGGCTTTCTTTCCCCTTTCTTTGGGCTTTCTTTCCCCTTTCTTTGGGCTTTCTTTCCCCTTTCTTTGGGCTTTCTTTCCCATTTCTTTGGGCTTTCTTTCCCCTTTCTTTGGGCTGTCATTCCCCTTTCTTTGGGCTTTCTTTCCCTTTTCTTTGGGCTTTCTTTCCCCTTTCTTTGGGCTTTCTTTGGGCTTTCTCTGGGCTTTCTTTCCCCTTTCTTTGGGCTTTCTTTGCCCTTTCTTTGGGATTTCTTTCCCCTATCTTTGGGCTTTCTTTCCCCTTTCTTTGGGCTTTCTTTGAGCTTTCTTTCCCCTTTCTTTGGGCTTTCTTTCCCCTTTCTTTGGGCTTTCTTTGGGCTGTCTTTCCCCTTTCTTTGGGCTTTCTTTCCCTTTTCTTTGGGCTTTCTTTGGGCTTTCTTTGGGCTTTCTTTGGGCTCTCTCTCGGCTTTCTTTCCCCTTTCTTTGGGCTTTCTTTCCCCTTTCTTTGGGCTTTCTTTGGGCTTTCTTCCCCTTTCTTTGGGCTTTCTTTCCCCTTTCTTTGGGCTTTCTTTCCCCTTTCTTTGGGCTTTCTTTCCCCTTTCTTTGGGCTTTCTTTCCCCTTTCTTAGGGCTTTCTTTCCCCTTTCTTTGGGATTTCTTTCCCCTTTCTTTGGGCTTTCTTTCCCCTTTCTTTGGGCTGTCATTCCCCTTTCTTTGGGCTTTCTTTCCCCTTTCTTTGGGCTTTCTTTCCCCTTTCTTTGGGCTTTCTTTGGGCTTTCTTTCCCCTTTCTTTGCGCTTTCTTTCCCCTTTCTGTGGGCTTTCTTTGGGCTTTCTTTGGGCCCTCCTTGGGCTTTCTATCCCCTTTCTTTGGGCTTTCTTTCCCTTTCTTTGGGCTTTCCTTGGGCTTTCTTTGGGCTTTCTTTGGGTTTTCTTTCCCCTTTCTTTCCACTTTCTTTGGGCTTTCTTTAGGCTTTCTTTGGGCTTTCTTTCCCCTTTCTTTGGGCTTTCTTTCCCCTTTCTTTGGGCTTTCTTTCCCCTTTCTTTGGGCTTTCTTTCCCCTTTCTTTGGGCTTTCTTTCGGCTTTCTTTGGGCTTTCTTTCCCCTTTCTTTGGGCTTTCTTTCCCCTTTCTTTGGGCTTTCTTTCCCCTTTCTTTGGGCTTTCTTTCCCCTTTCTTTGGGCTTTCTTTCCCCTTTCTTTGGGCTTTCTTTCCCCTTTCTTTGGGCTGTCATTCCACTTTCTTTGGGCTTTCTTTCCCCTTTCTTTGGGCTTCTTTCCCCTTTCTTTGGGCTGTCTTTGGGCTTTCTTTCCCCTTTCTTTGGGCTTTCTTTCCCCTTTCTGTGGGCTTTCTTTGGGCTTTCTTTGGGCCTTCTTTGGGCTTTCTATCCCCTTTCTTTGGGCTTTCTTTCCCCTTTCTTTGGGCTTTCTTTCCCCTTTCTTTGGGCTTTCTTTCCCCTTTCTTTGGGCTTTCTTTCCCCTTTCTTTGGGCTTTCTTTCCCATTTCTTTGGGCTTTCTTTCCCCTTTCTTTGGGCTGTCATTCCCCTTTCTTTGGGCTTTCTTTCCCTTTTCTTTGGGCTTTCTTTCCCCTTTCTTTGGGCTTTCTTTGGGCTCTCTCTGGGCTTTCTTTCCCCTTTCTTTGGGCTTTCTTTCCCCTTTCTTTGGGCTTTCTTTCCCCTTTCTTTGGGCTTTCTTTCCCCTTTCTTTGGGCTTTCTTTCCCCTTTCTTTGGGCTTTCTTTCCCCTTTCTTTGGGCTTTCTTTCCCCTTTCTTTGGGCTGTCATTCCCCTTTCTTTGGGCTTTCTTTCCCCTTTCTTTGGGCTTCTTTCCCCTTTCTTTGGGCTGTCTTTGGGCTTTCTTTCCCCTTTCTTTGGGCTTTCTTTCCCCTTTCTGTGGGCTTTCTTTGGGCTTTCTTTGGGCCTTCTTTGGGCTTTCTATCCCCTTTCTTTGGGCTTTCTTTCCCCTTTCTTTGGGCTTTCCTTTGGCTTTCTTTGGGCTTTCTTTGGGTTTTCTTTCCCCTTTCTTTCCACTTTCTTTGGGCTTTCTTTGGGCTTTCTTTGGGCTTTCTTTCCCCTTTCTTTGGGCTTTCTTTCCCCTTTCTTTGGGCTTTCTTTCCCCTTTCTTTGGGCTTTCATTCCCCTTTCTTTGGGCTTTCTTTCCCCTTTCTTTGGGCTTTCTTTCCCCTTTCTTTGGGCTTTCTTTCCCCTTTCTTTGGGCTGTCATTCCACTTTCTTTGGGCTTTCTTTCTCCTTTCTTTGGGCTTCTTTCCCCTTTCTTTGGGCTGTCTTTGGGCTTTCTTTCCCCTTTCTTTGGGCTTTCTTTCCCTTTCTGTGGGCTTTCCTTGGGCTTTCTTTGGGCCTTCTTTGGGCTTTCTATCCCCTTTCTTTGGGCTTTCTTTCCCCTTTCTTTGGGCTTTCCTTGGGCTTTCTTTGGGCTTTCTTTGGGTTTTCTTTACCCTTTCTTTCCACTTTCTCTGGGCTTTCTTTGGGCTTTCTTTGGGCTTTCTTTCCCCTTTCTTTGGGCTTTCTTTCCCCTTTCTTTGGGCTTTCTTTGGGCTTTCTTTGGGCTTTCTTTGGGCTTTCTTTCCCCTTTCTGTGGGCTTTCTTTGGGCTTTCTTTGGGCCCTCCTTGGGCTTTCTATCCCCTTTCTTTGGGCTTTCTTTCCCCTTTCTTTGGGCTTTCCTTGGGCTTTCTTTGGGCTTTCTTTGGGTTTTCTTTCCCCTTTCTTTCCACTTTCTTTGGGCTTTCTTTAGGCTTTCTTTGGGCTTTCTTTCCCCTTTCTTTGGGCTTTCTTTCCCCTTTCTTTGGGCTTTATTTCGGCTTTCTTTGGGCTTTCTTTCCCCTTTCTTTGGGCTTTCTTTCCCCTTTCTTTGGGCTTTCTTTCCCCTTTCTTTGGGCTTTCTTTCCCCTTTCTTTGGGCTTTCTTTCCCCTTTCTTTGGGCTTTCTTTCCCCTTTCTTTGGGCTGTCATTCCACTTTCTTTGGGCTTTCTTTCCCCTTTCTTTGGGCTTCTTTCCCCTTTCTTTGGGCTGTCTTTGGGCTTTCTTTCCCCTTTCTTTGGGCTTTCTTTCCCCTTTCTGTGGGCTTTCTTTGGGCTTTCTTTGGGCCTTCTTTGGGCTTTCTATCCCCTTTCTTTGGGCTTTCTTTCCCCTTTCTTTGGGCTTTCTTTCCCCTTTCTTTGGGCTTTCTTTCCCCTTTCTTTGGGCTTTCTTTCCCCTTTCTTTGGGCTTTCTTTCCCCTTTCTTTGGGCTTTCTTTCCCATTTCTTTGGGCTTTCTTTCCCCTTTCTTTGGGCTGTCATTCCCCTTTCTTTGGGCTTTCTTTCCCTTTTCTTTGGGCTTTCTTTCCCCTTTCTTTGGGCTTTCTTTGGGCTCTCTCTGGGCTTTCTTTCCCCTTTCTTTGGGCTTTCTTTCCCCTTTCTTTGGGCTTTCTTTCCCCTTTCTTTGGGCTTTCTTTGAGCTTTCTTTCCCCTTTCTTTGGGCTTTCTTTCCCCTTTCTTTGGGCTTTCTTTGGGCTGTCTTTCCCCTTTCTTTGGGCTTTCTTTCCCCTTTCTTTGCGCTTTCTTTCCCCTTTCTTTGGGCTGTCTTTCCCCTTTCTTTGGGCTTTCTTTCCCCTTTCTTTGGGCTTTCTTTCCCTTTTCTTTGGGCTTTCTTTGGGCTTTCTTTGGGCTTTCTTTGGGCTCTCTCTGGACTTTCTTTCCCCTTTCTTTGGGCTTTCTTTCCCCTTTCTTTGGGCTTTCTTTCCCCTTTCTTTGGGCTTTCTTTGGGCTTTCTTTCCCCTTTCTTTGGGCTTTCTTTCCCCTTTCTTTGGGCTTTCTTTCCCCTTTCTTTGGGCTTTCTTTCCCCTTTCTTTGGGCTTTCTTTCCCCTTTCTTTGGGCTTTCTTTCCCCTTTCTTTGGGCTGTCATTCCCCTTTCTTTGGGCTTTCTTTCCCCTTTCTTTGGGCTTCTTTCCCCTTTCTTTGGGCTGTCTTTGGGCTTTCTTTCCCCTTTCTTTGGGCTTTCTTTCCCCTTTCTGTGGGCTTTCTTTGGGCTTTCTTTGGGCCTTCTTTGGGCTTTCTATCCCCTTTCTTTGGGCTTTCTTTCCCCTTTCTTTGGGCTTTCCTTTGGCTTTCTTTGGGCTTTCTTTGGGTTTTCTTTCCCCTTTCTTTCCACTTTCTTTGGGCTTTCTTTGGGCTTTCTTTGGGCTGTCATTCCCCTTTCTTTGGGCTTTCTTTCCCCTTTCTTTGGGCTTTCTTTCCCCTTTCTTTGGGCTTTCTTTGGGCTTTCTTTCCCCTTTCTTTGCGCTTTCTTTCCCCTTTCTGTGGGCTTTCTTTGGGCTTTCTTTGGGCCCTCCTTGGGCTTTCTATCCCCTTTCTTTGGGCTTTCTTTCCCCTTTCTTTGGGCTTTCCTTGGGCTTTCTTTGGGCTTTCTTTGGGTTTTCTTTCCCCTTTCTTTCCACTTTCTTTGGGCTTTCTTTAGGCTTTCTTTGGGCTTTCTTTCCCCTTTCTTTGGGCTTTCTTTCCCCTTTCTTTGGGCTTTCTTTCCCCTTTCTTTGGGCTTTCTTTCCCCTTTCTTTGGGCTTTCTTTCGGCTTTCTTTGGGCTTTCTTTCCCCTTTCTTTGGGCTTTCTTTCCCCTTTCTTTGGGCTTTCTTTCCCCTTTCTTTGGGCTTTCTTTCCCCTTTCTTTGGGCTTTCTTTCCCCTTTCTTTGGGCTTTCTTTCCCCTTTCTTTGGGCTGTCATTCCACTTTCTTTGGGCTTTCTTTCCCCTTTCTTTGGGCTGTCTTTGGGCTTTCATTCCCCTTTCTTTGGGCTTTCTTTCCCCTTTCTGTGGGCTTTCTTTGGGCTTTCTTTGGGCCTTCTTTGGGCTTTCTATCCCCTTTCTTTGGGCTTTCTTTCCCCTTTCTTTGGGCTTTCTTTCCCCTTTCTTTGGGCTTTCTTTCCCCTTTCTTTGGGCTTTCTTTCCCCTTTCTTTGGGCTTTCTTTCCCATTTCTTTGGGCTTTCTTTCCCCTTTCTTTGGGCTGTCATTCCCCTTTCTTTGGGCTTTCTTTCCTTTTCTTTGGGCTTTCTTTCCCCTTTCTTTGGGCTTTCTTTGGGCTCTCTCTGGGCTTTCTTTCCCCTTTCTTTGGGCTTTCTTTCCCCTTTCTTTGGGCTTTCTTTCCCCTTTCTTTGGGCTTTCATTCCCCTTTCTTTGGGCTTTCTTTCCCCTTTCTTTGGGCTTTCTTTCCCCTTTCTTTGGGCTTTCTTTCCCCTTTCTTTGGGCTGTCATTCCACTTTCTTTGGGCTTTCTTTCCCCTTTCTTTGGGCTTCTTTCCCTTTCTTTGGGCTGTCTTTGGGCTTTCTTTCCCCTTTCTTTGGGCTTTCTTTCCCCTTTCTGTGGGCTTTCCTTGGGCTTTCTTTGGGCCTTCTTTGGGCTTTCTATCCCCTTTCTTTGGGCTTTCTTTCCCCTTTCTTTGGGCTTTCCTTGGGCTTTCTTTGGGCTTTCTTTGGGTTTTCTTTACCCTTTCTTTCCACTTTCTCTGGGCTTTCTTTGGGCTTTCTTTGGGCTTTCTTTCCCTTTCTTTGGGCTTTCTTTCCCCTTTCTTTGGGCTTTCTTTCCCCTTTCTTTGGGCTTTCTTTGGGCTTTCTTTGGGCTTTCTTTGGGCTTTCTTTGGGCTTTCTTTGGGCTTTCTTTGGGCTTTCTTTGGGCTTTCATTGGGCTTTCTTTGGGCTTTCTTTCCCCTTTCTTTGGGCTTTATTTCCCCTTTCTTTGGTCTTTCCTTGGGCTTTCTTTGGGCTTTCTTTGGGTTTTCTTTCCCCTTTCTTTCCACTTTCTTGGGCTTTCTTTGGGCTTTCTTTCCCCTTTCTTTGGGCTTTCTTTCCCCTTTCTTTGGGCTTTCTTTGCCCTTTCTTTGGGCTTTCTTTCCCCTGTCTTTGGGCTTTCTTTCCCCTTTCTTTGGGCTTTCTTTGAGCTTTCTTTCCCTTTCTTTGGGCTTTCTTTCCCCTTTCTTTGGGCTTTCTTTGGGCTGTCTTTCCCCTTTCTTTGGGCTTTCTTTCCCCTTTCTTTGGGCTTTCTTTCCCCTTTCTTTGGGCTGTCTTTCCCA
>NW_027043643.1:0-59405 GCF_036013475.1 Columba livia | reverse complement strand
TACTTCTTTCTTACTTCTTTCTTACTTCTTTCTTCTTTCTTTTTACTTCTTTCTTCTTTCTTACTTCTTTCTTTCTTTCTTCTTTCTTACTTCTTTCTTTCTTTCTTCTTTCTTTCTTCTTTCTTTCTTCTTTCTTTCTTCTTTCTTTCTTCTTTCTTTCTTCTTTCTTTCTTCTTTCTTCTTCTTTCTTACTTCTTTCTTCTTTCTTTCTTTCTTCATTCTTTATTCTTTCTTTCTTTTTTCTTTCTTCATTCTTTCTTTCTTTCTTCTTTCTTTCTTTCAACTTTCTTTCTTCTTTCTTTCTTCTCTCTTTCTTTCTTCTTTCTTTCTTCTTAATTTCTTCTTTCTTTGTTCTCTCTTTCTTTCTTCTTTCTTTCTTCTTTCTTTCTTCTTTCTTCTTCTTCTTTCTTCTTTCTTTCTTTCTTCTTTCTTCTTTCTTTCTTACTTCTTTCTTCTTTCTTTCTTTCTTCTTTCTTACTTCTTTCTTACGTCTTTCTTTCTTCTTTCTTTCTTACTTCTTTCTTCTTTCTTTCTTACTTCTTTCTTACTTCTTTCTTACTCCTTTCTTTCTTACTTCTTTCTACTTCTTTCGTACTTCTTTCTTACTTCTTTCTTACTCCTTTCTTCTTTCTTTCTTACTTCTTTCTTACTTCTTTCTTCTTTCTTACTTCTTTCCTTCTTCGTTCTTACTTCTTTCTTACTTCTTTCTTACTTCTTTCTTCTTTCTTTCTTACTTCTTTCTTACTTCTTTCTTACTTCTTTCTTTCTTTCTTCTTTCTTACTTCTTTCTTTCTTTCTTCTTTCTTTCTTCTTTCTTTCTTCTTTCTTTCTTCTTTCTTTCTTATTTCTTTATTCTTTCTTCCTTCTTTCTTTATTTCTTACTTCTTTCTTACTTCTTTCTTTCTTTCTTTCTTCTTTCTTTCTTCTTTCTTTCTTTCTTTCTTCTTTCTTTCTTACTTCTTTCTTACTTCTTTCGTACTTCTTTCTTACTTCTTTCGTACTTCTTTCTTACTTCTTTCTTACTTCTTTCTCTACTTCTTTCTTCTTTCTTTCTTACTTCTTTGTTACTTCTGTCTTACTTCTTTCTTCTTTCCTTCTTGTTTCTTTCTTTCTTCTTTCTTTCTTCTTTCTTTCTTCTTTCTTTCTTCTTTCTTTCTTTCTTCTTTCTTTCTTTTTTTTTCTACATTCTTTCTTCTTTCTTTCTTCTTTCTTCTTTATTCTTTCTTTCTTTCTTCTTTCTTTCTTCGTTCTTTCTTTGATCTTTCTTTCTTTCTTTCTTCTACCTTTCTTCTTTCTTCTTTTTTTCTTCTCTCTTTCTTTCTTCTTTCTTTATTCTTCCTTTCTTCTTTCTTTCTTCTTTCTTTCTTCCTTCTTACTTCTTTCTTACTTCTTTCTTCTTTCTTCTTTCTTTCTTCTTTCTTTCTTCTTTCTTTCTTACTTCTTTCTTACTTCTTTCTTACTCTTTCTAACTTCTTTCTTACTTCTTTCTTACTTATTTCTTACTTCTTTCTTACTTCTTTCTTTCTTCTTTGTTACTTCTTTCATTCTTCTTTCTTACTTCTTTCTTACTTCTTTCTTACTTCTTTCTTACTTCTTCTTACTTCTTTCTTACTTCTTTCTTACTTCTTTCTTCTTTCTTTCTTACTTCTTTCTTACTTCTTTCTTACTTCTTTCTTACTTCTTTCTTACTTCTTTCTAACTTCTTTCTTTCTTCTTTCTTTCTTCTTCCTTTCTTCTTTGTTACTTACTTCTTTCTTTTTTTCTTTCTTACTTCTTTCTTACTCCTTTCTTACTTCTTTCTTACTTCTTTCTTCTTTCTTTCTTACTTCTTTCTTAATTCTTTCTTTCTTTCTTCTTTCTTTCTTCTTTCTTTCTTCTTTCTTTCAACTTTCTTTCTTCTTTCTTTCTTCTCTCTTTCTTTCTTCTTTCTTTCTTTCTTTCTTCTTTCTTTCAACTTTCTTTCTTCTTTCTTTCTTCTCTCTTTCTTTCTTCTTTCTTTCTTCTTTCTTTCTTCTTTCTTTCTTCTCTCTTTCTTTCTTCTTTCTTTCTTCTTTCTTTCTTCTTTCTTTCTTCTTTCTTTCTTCTTTCTTTCTTTCTTCTTTCTTCTTTCTTTCTTACTTCTTTCTTCTTTCTTTCTTTCTTCTTTCTTACTTCTTTCTTACGTCTTTCTTTCTTCTTTCTTTCTTACTTCTTTCTTCTTTCTTTCTTACTTCTTTCTTACTTCTTTCTTACTCCTTTCTTTCTTCCTTCTTTCTTACTTCTTTCGTACTTCTTTCTTACTTCTTTCTTACTCCTTTCTTCTTTCTTTCTTACTTCTTTATTACTTCTTTCTTTCTTCTTTCTTACTTCTTTCTTTCTTCTTTCTTACTTCTTTCTTACTTCTTTCTTACTTCTTTCTTACTTCTTTCTTCTTTCTTGTCTTACTTCTTTCTTACTTCTTTCTTACTTCTTTCTTTCTTTCTTCTTTCTTACTTCTTTCTTCTTTCTTCTTTCTTTCTTCTTTCTTTCTTCTTTCTTCTTTCTTCTTTCTTACTTCTTTCTTTCTTCCTTCTTTCTTTCTTCTTTCTTTCCTCTTTCTTTTTTCTTTATTTCTTTTTCTTTCTTACTTCTTTCTTACTTCTTTCTTTCTTTCTTCTTTCTTTCTTCTTTCTTTCTTCTTTCTTTCTTATTTCTTTATTCTTTCTTCCTTCTTTCTTTATTTCTTACTTCTTTCTTACTTCTTTCTTTCTTTCTTTCTTCTTTCTTTCTTCTTTCTTTCTTTCTTCATTCTTTCTTTCTTACTTCTTTCTTACTTCTTTCTTTCTTCTTTCGTACTTCTTTCTTACTTCTTTCTTACTTCTTTCTTACTTCTTTCTTCTTTCTTTCTTACTTCTTTCTTACTTCTTGCTAACTTCTTTCTTTTTTCTATCTTTCTTCTTTCTTTCTTCTTTCTTTCTTCTTTCTTTCTTCTTCTTTCTTACTTCTTTCTTCTTTCTTTCTTACTTCTTTCTTACTTCTTTCTTTTTTCTTTCTTACTTCTTTCTTACTTCTTTCTTGCTTCTTTCTTACTTCTTTCTTACTTCTTTCTTTCTTCTTTCTTAATTCTTTCTTTCTTCTTTCTTTCTTCTTTCTTTCTTTCTTTCTTCTTTCTTTCTTACTTCTTTCTTACTTCTTTCTTTCTTCTTTCGTACTTCTTTCTTACTTCTTTCTTACTTCTTTCTTACTTCTTTCTTCTTTCTTTCTTACTTCTTTCTTACTTCTTTCTTTCTTCTTTCGTACTTCTTTCTTACTTCTTCTTACTTCTTTCTTACTTCTTTCTTCTTTCTTTCTTACTTCTTTCTTACTTCTTGCTAACTTCTTTCTTTTTTCTATCTTTCTTCTTTCTTTCTTCTTTCTTTCTTCTTTCTTTCTTACTTCTTTCTTCTTTCTTTCTTACTTCTTTCTTACTCCTTTTTTTTTCTTTCGTACTTCTTTCTTACTTCTTTCTTACTTCTTTCTTACTTCTTTCTTCTTTCTTTCTTACTTCTTTCTTACTTCTTTCTTGCTTCTTTCTTACTTCTTTCTTACTTCTTTCTTTCTTCTTTCTTAATTCTTTCTTTCTTCTTTCTTTCTTCTTTCTTCTTCTTTCTTCTTTCTTTCTTACTTCTTTCTTACTTCTTTCTTTCTTCTTTCGTACTTCTTTCTTACTTCTTTCTTACTTCTTTCTTACTTCTTTCTTCTTTCTTTCTTACTTCTTTCTTACTTCTTTCTTTCTTCTTTCGTACTTCTTTCTTACTTCTTTCTTACTTCTTTCTTACTTCTTTCTTCTTTCTTTCTTACTTCTTTCTTACTTCTTTCTTGCTTCTTTCTTACTTCTTTCTTACTTCTTTCTTTCTTCTTTTTACTTCTTTCTTTCTTCTTTCTTACTTCTTTCTTACTTCTTTCTTACTTCTTTCTTACTTCTTTCTTACTTCTTTCTTACTTCTTTCTTACTTCTTTCTTACTTATTTCTTTCTTCTCTCTTTCTTCTCTCTTTCTCTCTCTTTCTTCTTTATTTCTTCTTTCTTTCTTCCTTCTTTCTTTCTTCTTTCTTTCTTCTTTCTTTTTTCTTTATTTCTTTTTTCTTTCTTCTTTCTTTCTTTCTTCTTTCTTTCTTCTTTCTTTTATTTCTTCTTTCTTTCTTCTTTCTTTCTTCTCTCTTTCTTCTCTCTTTCTTCTTTCTTTCTTCTTTCTTTCTTCTCTCTTTCTTTCTTCTTTCTTTCTTCTTTCTTTCTTCTTTCTTTCTTCTTTCTTTCTTCTTTCTTTCTTTCTTCTTTCTTCTTTCTTTCTCCTTTCTTTCTTCTTTCTTTCTTCTTTCTTTCTTTCTTTCTTTCTTCTTTCTTCTTTCTACTTTCTTTCTTCTTTCTTTCTTCTCTCTTTCTTCTTTCTTTCTCTTTCTTTCTTCTCTCTTTCTTTCTTCTTTCTTTCTTCTTTCTTTCTCCTTTCTTTCTTCTTTCTTTCTTATTTCTTTCTTTCTTTCTTTCTTCTTTCTTTCTTTCTACTTTCTTTCTTCTTTCTTTCTTCTGTCTTTCTTCTTTCTTTCTTCTTTCTTTCTTCTCTCTTTCTTTCTTCTTTCCTTCTTCTTTCTTTCTTCTTTCTTTCTTCTTTCTTCTTTCTTTCTTCTTTCTTTCTTCTCCTTCTCTCTTTCTTCTTTCTTTCTTCTTTCTTACTTCTTTCTTACTTCTTTCTTCTTTCTTCTTTCTTTCTTCTTTCTTTCTTCTTTCTTTCTTACTTCTTTCTTACTTCTTTCTTCTTTCTTCTTTCTTTTTTCTTTCTTTCTTTCTTTCTTCTTACTTCTTTCTTACTTCTTTCTTTCTTTCTTCTTCTTTCTTTCTTCTTTCTTTCTTTCTTTCTTCTTTCTTTCTTTCTTCTTTCTTTCTTTCTTCTTTCTTCTTTCTTTCTTCTTTCTTTCTTCTCTCCTTCTTCTTTCTTTCTTCTTTCTTTCTTCTCTCTTTCTTTCTTCTTTCTTTCTTCTTTATTTCTTCTTTCTTTCTTCTTTCTTCTTTCTTTCTTCTTCTTTCTTCTCCTTTCTTCTCTCTTTCTTCTTTCTTTCTTTTTTCTTTCTTCTCTCTTTCTTTCTTCTTTCTTTCTTCTTTCTTTCTTACTTCTTTCTTACTTCTTTCTTACTTCTTTCTTTCTTTCTTCTTTCTTTCTTCTTTCTTTCTTTATTCTTTCTTTCTTCTTTCTTTCTTCTTTCTTTCTTCATTCTTTCTTCTTTCTTTCTTTCTTTCTTCTTTCTGTCTTTCTACTTTCTCTCTTCTTTCTTTCTTCACTCTTTATTTCTTCTTTCTTTCTTCTTTCTTTCTTCTTTCTCCTTTCTTTCTTTCTTTCTTACTTCTTTCTTTCTTCTTTCTTTCTTCTTTCTTCTTTCTTTCTTTCTTCTTTCTTCTTTCTTTCTTACTTATTCTCTTCTTTCTTTCTTTCTTCTTTCTTACTTCTTTCTTACTTCTTTCTTACTTCTTTCTTTCTTACTTCTTTCTTACTTCTTTCGTACTTCTTTCTTACTTCTTTCTTACTTCTTTCTTTCTTACTTCTTTCTTACTTCTTTCGTACTTCTTTCTTACTTCTTTCTTACTTCTTTCTTACTTCTTTCTCTACTTCTTTCTTCTTTCTTTCTTACTTCTTTCTTACTTCTTTCTTACTTCTTTCTTACTTCTTCCTTTCTTCTTTCTTACTTCTTTCTTTCTTCTTTCTTACTTCTTTCTTACTTCTTTCTTACTTCTTTCTTCTTTCTTTCTTACTTCTTTCTTACTTCTTTCGTACTTCTTTCTTCTTTCTTTCTTACTTCTTTCTTTCTTCTTTCTTACTTCTTTCTTCTTTCCTTCTTGTTTCTTTCTTTCTTTCTTCTTTCTTTCTTCTTTCTTTCTTCTTTCTTTCTTTCTTTCTTCTTTCTTTCTTTTTTTTCTACATTCTTTCTTCTTTCTTTCTTCTTTCTTCTTTATTCTTTCTTTCTTTCTTCTTCTTTCTTCGTTCTTTCTTTGATCTTTCTTTCTTTCTTTCTTCTACCTTTCTTCTTTCTTCTTTTTTTCTTCTCTCTTTCTTTCTTCTCTCTTTCTTCTTTCTTTCTTCTTTCTTCTTTCTTTCTTCTTTCTTCTTTCTTTCTACTTTCTTTCTTCTTCTTTCTTCTCTCTTTATTCTTTCTTTCTTCTTTCTTTCTTCTTTCTTTCTTCTCTCTTTCTTTCTTCTTTCTTTCTTCTTTCTTTCTTCTATCTTACTTCTTTCTTACTTCTTTCTTACTTCTTTCTTTCTTTCTTCTTTCTTTCTTTCTTACTTCTTTCTTACTTCTTTCTTTCTTTCTTTCTTCTTTCTTCTTTCTTTCTTTCTTTCTTCTTTCTTTCTTTATTCTTTCTTTCTTCTTTCTTTCTTCTTTCTTTCTTCATTCTTTCTTCTTTCTTTCTTTCTTCTTTCTGTCTTTCTACTTTCTCTCTTCTTTCTTACTTCACTCTTTCTTTCTTCTTTCTTTCTTCTTTCTTTCTTCTTTCTTTCTCCTTTCTTTCTCCTTTCTTTCTTCTTTCTTTCTTACTTCTTTCTTACTTCTTTCTTTCTTCTTTCTTCTTTCTTTCTTTCTTCTTTCTTCTTTCTTTCTTACTTATTTCTTCTTTCTTTCTTTCTTCTTTCTTACTTCTTTCTTACTTCTTTCATACTTCTTTCTTACTTCTTTCTTACTTCTTTCTTTCTTACTTCTTTCTTCCTTCTTTCGTACTTCTTTCTTACTTCTTTCTTACTTCTTTCTTACTTCTTTCTCTACTTCTTTCTTCTTTCTTTCTTACTTCTTTCTTACTTCTTTCTTACTTCTTTCTTACTTCTTCCTTTCTTCTTTCTTACTTCTTTCTTTCTTCTTCTTACTTCTTTCTTACTTCTTTCTTACTTCTTTCTTCTTTCTTTCTTACTTCTTTCTTACTTCTTTCTTACTTCTTTCGTACTTCTTTCTTACTTCTTTCTTACTTCTTTCTCTACTTCTTTCTTCTTTCTTTCTTACTTCTTTCTTACTTCATTCTTACTTCTTTCTTCTTTCCTTCTTGTTTCTTTCTTTCTTCTTTCTTTCTTCTTTCTTTCTTCTTTCTTTCTTCTTTCTTTCTTTCTTCTTTCTTTCTTTTTTTTTCTACATTCTTTCTTCTTTCTTTCTTCTTTCTTCTTATTCTTTCTTTCTTTCTTCTTTCTTTCTTCGTTCTTTCTTTGATCTTTCTTTCTTTCTTTCTTCTACCTTTCTTCTTTCTTCTTTTTTTCTTCTCTCTTTCTTTCTTCTTTCTTTATTCTTTCTTTCTTCTTTCTTTCTTCTTTCTTTCTTCCTTCTTACTTCTTTCTTACTTCTTTCTTCTTTCTTCTTTCTTTCTTCTTCCTTTCTTCTTTCTTTCTTACTTCTTTCTTACTTCTTTCTTACTTCTTTCTAACTTCTTTCTTACTTCTTTCTTACTTATTTCTTACTTCTTTCTTACTTCTTTCTTTCTTCTTTGTTACTTCTTTCATTCTTCTTTCTTACTTCTTTCTTACTTCTTTCTACTTCTTTCTTACTTCTTTCTTACTTCTTTCTTCTTTCTTTCTTACTTCTTTCTTACTTCTTTCTTACTTCTTTCTTACTTCTTTCTTACTTCTTTCTAACTTCTTTCTTTCTTCTTTCTTCTCTTCCTTTCTTCTTTGTTACTTACTTCTTTCTTTTTTTCTTTCTTACTTCTTTCTTACTTCTTTCTTACTTCTTTCTTACTTCTTTCTTCTTTCTTTCTACTTCTTTCTTACTTCTTTCTTACTTCTTTCTACTTCTTTCTTACTTCTTTCTTACTTCTTTCTTACTTCTTTCTTCTTTCTTCTTACTTCTTTCTTACTTCTTTCTTACTTCTTTCTTACTTCTTTCTTACTTCTTTCTTACTTCTTTCTAACTTCTTTCTTTCTTCTTTCTTTCTTCTTCCTTTCTTCTTTGTTACTTACTCTTCTTTTTTTCTTTCTTACTTCTTTCTTACTTCTTTCTTACTTCTTTCTTACTTCTTTCTTCTTTCTTTCTTACTTCTTTCTTACTTCTTTCTTACTTCTTTCTTTCTTTCTTCTTTCTTACTTCTTTCTTCTTCTTCTTTCTTCTTCTTTCTTTTTCTTTCTTTCTTCTTTCTTTCTTCTTTCTTCTTCTTTCTTCTTCTTTCTTACTTCTTTCTTCTTTCTTTCTTTCTTCTTTCTTTCTTCTTTCTTTCTTCTTTCTTTCTTCATTCTTTCTTTCTTTCTTCTTTCTTTCTTTCAACTTTCTTTCTTCTTTCTTTCTTCTCTCTTTCTTTCTTCTTTCTTTCTTCTTACTTTCTTCTTTCTTTGTTCTCTCTTTCTTTCTTCTTTCTTTCTTCTTTCTTTCTTCTTTCTTTCTTCTTTCTTTCTTCTTTCTTTCTTCTTCTTTCTTCTTTCTTTCTTACTTCTTTCTTCTTTCTTTCTTTCTTCTTTCTTACTTCTTTCTTACGTCTTTCTTTCTTCTTTCTTTCTTACTTCTTTCTTCTTTCTTTCTTACTTCTTTCTTACTTCTTTCTTACTCCTTTCTTTCTTACTTCTTTCTTACTTCTTTCGTACTTCTTTCTTACTTCTTTCTTACTCCTTTCTTCTTTCTTTCTTACTTCTTTCTTACTTCTTTCTTCTTCTTTCTTACTTCTTTCTTTCTTCTTTCTTACTTCTTTCTTACTTCTTTCTTACTTCTTTCTTCTTTATTTCTTACTTCTTTCTTACTTCTTTCTTACTTCTTTCTTTCTTTCTTCTTTCTTACTTCTTTCTTTCTTTCTTACTACTTTCTTCTTTCTTTCTTACTTCTTTCTTAATTCTTTCTTACTTCTTTCTTTCTTTCTTCTTTCTTACTTCTTTCTTTCTTTCTTCTTTCTTTCTTCTTTCTTTCTTCTTTCTTTCTTTCTTCTTTCTTACTTCTTTCTTTCTTCTTTCTTTCTTATTTCTTTATTCTTTCTTCCTTCTTTCTTTATTTCTTACTTCTTTCTTACTTCTTTCTTTCTTTCTTTCTTCTTTCTTTCTTCTTTCTTTCTTTCTTTCTTCTTTCTTTCTTACTTCTTTCTTACTTCTTTCGTACTTCTTTCTTACTTCTTTCGTACTTCTTTCTTACTTCTTTCTTACTTCTTTCTCTACTTCTTTCTTCTTTCTTTCTTACTTCTTTGTTACTTCTTTCTTACTTCTTTCTTCTTTCCTTCTTGTTTCTTTCTTTCTTCTTTCTTTCTTCTTTCTTTCTTCTTTCTTTCTTCTTTCTTTCTTTCTTCTTTCTTTCTTTTTTTTTCTACATTCTTTCTTCTTTCTTTCTTCTTTCTTCTTTATTCTTTCTTTCTTTCTTCTTTCTTTCTTCGTTCTTTCTTTGATCTTTCTTTCTTTCTTTCTTCTACCTTTCTTCTTTCTTCTTTTTTTCTTCTCTCTTTCTTTCTTCTTTCTTTATTCTTTCTTTCTTCTTTCTTTCTTCTTTCTTTCTTCCTTCTTACTTCTTTCTTACTTCTTTCTTCTTTCTTTCTTACTTCTTTCTTACTTCTTTCTTACTTCTTTCTTACTTCTTTCTAACTTCTTTCTTTCTTCTTTCTTTCTTCTTCCTTTCTTCTTTGTTACTTACTTCTTTCTTTTTTCTTTCTTACTTCTTTCGTACTTCTTTCTTACTTCTTTCTTACTTCTTTCTTACTTCTTTCTTTCTTTCTTCTTTCTTTCTTCTTTCTTTCTTTATTCTTTCTTTCTTCTTTCTTACTTCTTTCTTTCTTCATTCTTTCTTCTTCTTTCTTTCTTCTTTCTGTCTTTCTACTTTCTCTCTTCTTTCTTTCTTCACTCTTTATTTCTTCTTTCTTTCTTCTTTCTTTCTTCTTTCTTTCTTCTTTCTTTCTTTCTTTCTTCTTTCTTTCTTTTTTTTCTACATTCTTTCTTCTTTCTTTCTTCTTTCTTCTTTATTCTTTCTTTCTTTCTTCTTTCTTTCTTCGTTCTTTCTTTGATCTTTCTTTCTTTCTTCTACCTTTCTTCTTTCTTCTTTTTTTCTTCTCTCTTTCTTCTTTCTTTCTTCTTTCTTTCTTCTTTCTTTCTTCTTTCTTCTTTCTTTCTTCTTTCTTTCTTCTTCTTTCTTCTCTCTTTATTCTTTCTTTCTTCTTTCTTCCTTCTTTCTTTCTTCTCTCTCTTTCTTTCTTCTTTCTTTCTTCTTTCTTTCTCCTTTCTTTCTTCTTTCTTTCTTACTTCTTTCTTACTTCTTTCTTCTTTCTTCTTTCTTTCTTCTTTCTTTCTTCTTTATTTCTTACTTCTTTCTTACTTCTTTCTTACTTCTTTCTTTCTTTCTTCTTTCTTTCTTTCTTACTTCTTTCTTACTTCTTTCTTTCTTTCTTTCTTCTTTCTTTCTTCTTTCTTTCTTTCTTCTTTCTTTCTTCTCTCTTTCTTTCTTCTTTCATTCTTCTTTCTTTCTTCTTTCTTTCTTCATTCTTTCTTCTTTCTTTCTTTCTTCTTTCTGTCTTTCTACTTTCTCTCTTCTTTCTTACTTCACTCTTTCTTTCTTCTTTCTTTCTTCTTTCTTTCTTCTTTCTTTCTCCTTTCTTTCTCCTTTCTTTCTTCTTTCTTTCTTACTTCTTTCTTACTTCTTTCTTTCTTCTTTCTTCTTTCTTTCTTTCTTCTTTCTTCTTTCTTTCTTACTTATTTCTTCTTTCTTTCTTTCTTCTTTCTTACTTCTTTCTTACTTCTTTCGTACTTCTTTCTTACTTCTTTCTTACTTCTTTCTTTCTTACTTCTTTCTTCCTTCTTTCGTACTTCTTTCTTACTTCTTTCTTACTTCTTTCTTACTTCTTTCTCTACTTCTTTCTTCTTTCTTTCTTACTTCTTTCTTACTTCTTTCTTACTTCTTTCTTACTTCTTCCTTTCTTCTTTCTTACTTCTTTCTTTCTTCTTTCTTACTTCTTTCTTACTTCTTTCTTACTTCTTTCTTCTTTCTTTCTACTTCTTTCTTACTTCTTTCTTACTTCTTTCGTACTTCTTTCTTACTTCTTTCTTACTTCTTTCTCTACTTCTTTCTTCTTTCTTTCTTACTTCTTTCTTACTTCTTTCTTACTTCTTTCTTCTTTCCTTCTTGTTTCTTTCTTTCTTCTTTCTTTCTTCTTTCTTTCTTCTTTCTTTCTTCTTTCTTTCTTTCTTCTTTCTTTCTTTTTTTTTCTACATTCTTTCTTCTTTCTTTCTTCTTTCTTCTTTATTCTTTCTTTCTTTCTTCTTTCTTTCTTCGTTCTTTCTTTGATCTTTCTTTCTTTCTTTCTTCTACCTTTCTTCTTTCTTCTTTTTTTCTTCTCTCTTTCTTTCTTCTTTCTTTATTCTTTCTTTCTTCTTTCTTTCTTCTTTCTTTCTTCCTTCTTACTTCTTTCTTACTTCTTTCTTCTTTCTTCTTTCTTTCTTCTTTCTTTCTTCTTTCTTTCTTACTTCTTTCTTACTTCTTTCTTACTTCTTTCTAACTTCTTTCTTACTTCTTTCTTACTTATTTCTTACTTCTTTCTTACTTCTTTCTTTCTTCTTTGTTACTTCTTTCATTCTTCTTTCTTACTTCTTTCTTACTTCTTTCTTACTTCTTTCTTACTTCTTTCTTACTTCTTTCTTACTTCTTTCTTCTTTCTTTCTTACTTCTTTCTTACTTCTTTCTTACTTCTTTCTTACTTCTTTCTTACTTCTTTCTAACTTCTTTCTTTCTTCTTTCTTTCTTCTTCCTTTCTTCTTTGTTACTTACTTCTTTCTTTTTTCTTTCTTACTTCTTTCTTACTTCTTTCTTACTTCTTTCTTACTTCTTTCTTCTTTCTTTCTTACTTCTTTCTTACTTCTTTCTTACTTCTTTCTTACTTCTTTCTTACTTCTTTCTTACTTCTTTCTTACTTCTTTCTTACTTCTTTCTTCTTTCTTTCTTACTTCTTTCTTACTTCTTTCTTACTTCTTTCTTACTTCTTTCTTACTTCTTTCTTACTTCTTTCTAACTTCTTTCTTTCTTCTTTCTTTCTTCTTCCTTTCTTCTTTGTTACTTACTTCTTTCTTTTTTCTTTCTTACTTCTTTCTTACTTCTTTCTTACTTCTTTCTTACTTCTTTCTTCTTTCTTTCTTACTTCTTTCTTACTTCTTTCTTACTTCTTTCTTTCTTTCTTCTTTCTTACTTCTTTCTTTCTTCTTTCTTTCTTCTTTCTTTTTTCTTTCTTTCTTCTTTCTTTCTTCTTTCTTTCTTCTTTCTTCTTTCTTTCTTACTTCTTTCTTCTTTCTTTCTTTCTTCTTTCTTTCTTCTTTCTTCTTTCTTTCTTCATTCTTTCTTTCTTTCTTCTTTCTTTCTTTCAACTTTCTTTCTTCTTTCTTTCTTCTCTCTTTCTTTCTTCTTTCTTTCTTCTTACTTTCTTCTTTCTTTGTTCTCTCTTTCTTTCTTCTTTCTTTCTTCTTTCTTTCTTCTTTCTTTCTTCTTTCTTTCTTCTTTCTTTCTTTCTTCTTTCTTCTTTCTTTCTTACTTCTTTCTTCTTTCTTTCTTTCTTCTTTCTTACTTCTTTCTTACGTCTTTCTTTCTTCTTTCTTTCTTACTTCTTTCTTCTTTCTTTCTTACTTCTTTCTTACTTCTTTCTTACTCCTTTCTTTCTTACTTCTTTCTTACTTCTTTCGTACTTCTTTCTTACTTCTTTCTTACTCCTTTCTTCTTTCTTTCTTACTTCTTTCTTACTTCTTTCTTTCTTCTTTCTTACTTCTTTCTTTCTTCTTTCTTACTTCTTTCTTACTTCTTTCTTACTTCTTTCTTCTTTCTTTCTTACTTCTTTCTTACTTCTTTCTTACTTCTTTCTTTCTTTCTTCTTTCTTACTTCTTTCTTTCTTTCTTCTTTCTTTCTTCTTTCTTTCTTCTTTCTTTCTTTCTTCTTTCTTACTTCTTTCTTTCTTCCTTCTTTCTTTCTTCTTTCTTTCCTCTTTCTTTTTTCTTTATTTCTTTTTTCTTTCTTACTTCTTTCTTACTTCTTTCTTTCTTTATTCTTTCTTTCTTCTTTCTTTCCTCTTTCTTTTTTCTTTATTTCTTTTTTCTTTCTTACTTCTTTCTTACTTCTTTCTTTCTTTCTTCTTTCTTTCTTCTTTCTTTCTTCTTTCTTTCTTCTTTCTTTCTTCTTTCTTTCTTATTTCTTTATTCTTTCTTCCTTCTTTCTTTATTTCTTACTTCTTTCTTACTTCTTTCTTTCTTTCTTTATTCTTTCTTTCTTCTTTCTTTCTTTCTTTCTTCTTTCTTTCTTACTTCTTTCTTACTTCTTTCGTACTTCTTTCTTACTTCTTTCGTACTTCTTTCTTACTTCTTTCTTACTTCTTTCTCTACTTCTTTCTTCTTTCTTTCTTACTTCTTTGTTACTTCTTTCTTACTTCTTTCTTCTTTCCTTCTTGTTTCTTTCTTTATTCTTTCTTTCTTCTTTCTTTCTTCTTTCTTTCTTCTTTCTTTCTTTCTTCTTTCTTTCTTTTTTTTTCTACATTCTTTCTACTTTCTTTCTTCTTTCTTCTTTATTCTTTCTTTCTTTCTTCTTTCTTTCTTCGTTCTTTCTTTGATCTTTCTTTCTTTCTTTCTTCTACCTTTCTTCTTTCTTCTTTTTTTCTTCTCTCTTTCTTTCTTCTTTCTTTATTCTTTCTTTCTTCTTTCTTTCTTCTTTCTTTCTTCCTTCTTACTTCTTTCTTACTTCTTTCTTCTTTCTTCTTTCTTTCTTCTTTCTTTCTTCTTTCTTTCTTACTTCTTTCTTACTTCTTTCTTACTTCTTTCTAACTTCTTTCTTACTTCTTTCTTACTTATTTCTTACTTCTTTCTTACTTCTTTCTTTCTTCTTTGTTACTTCTTTCATTCTTCTTTCTTACTTCTTTCTTACTTCTTTCTTACTTCTTTCTTACTTCTTTCTTACTTCTTTCTTACTTCTTTCTTACTTCTTTCTTTCTTCTTTCTTTCTTCTTTCTTTCTTCTTCCTTTCTTCTTTGTTACTTACTTCTTTCTTTTTTTCTTTCTTACTTCTTTCGTACTTCTTTCTTACTTCTTTCTTACTTCTTTCTTCTTTCTTTTTTACTTCTTTCTTACTTCTTTCTTACTTCTTTCTTTCTTTCTTCTTTCTTTCTTTCTTCTTTCTTTCTTCTTTATTTCTTCTTTCTTTCAACTTTCTTTCTTCTTTCTTTCTTCTCTCTTTCTTTCTTCTTTCTTTCTTCTTTCTTTCTTCTTTCTTTCTTCTCTCTTTCTTTCTTCTTTCTTTCTTCTTTCTTTCTTCTTTCTTTCTTCTTTCTTTCTTCTTTCTTTCTTTCTTCTTTCTTCTTTCTTTCTTACTTCTTTCTTCTTTCTTTCTTTCTTCTTTCTTACTTCTTTCTTACGTCTTTCTTTCTTCTTTCTTTCTTACTTCTTTCTTCTTTCTTTCTTACTTCCTTCTTACTTCTTTCTTACTCCTTTCTTTCTTACTTCTTTCTTACTTCTTTCGTACTTCTTTCTTACTTCTTTCTTACTCATTTCTTCTTTCTTTCTTACTTCTTTATTAGTTCTTTCTTTCTTCTTTCTTACTTCTTTCTTTCTTCTTTCTTACTTCTTTCTTACTTCTTTCTTACTTCTTTCTTCTTTCTTTCTTACTTCTTTCTTACTTCTTTCTTTCTTTCTTCTTTCTTTCTTCTTTCTTTCTTCTTTCTTTCTTATTTCTTTATTCTTTCTTCCTTCTTTCTTTATTTCTTACTTCTTTCTTACTTCTTTCTTTCTTTCTTTCTTCTTTCTTTCTTCTTTCTTTCTTCTTTCTTCTTTCTTTCTTACTTCTTTCTTACTTCTTTCTTTCTTCTTTCGTACTTCTTTCTTACTTCTTTCTTACTTCTTTCTTACTTCTTTCTTCTTTCTTTCTTACTTCTTTCTTACTTCTTGCTAACTTCTTTCTTTTTTCTATCTTTCTTCTTTCTTTCTTCTTTCTTTCTTCTTTCTTTCTTACTTCTTTCTTCTTTCTTTCTTACTTCTTTCTTACTTCTTTCTTTTTTCTTTCGTACTTCTTTCTTACTTCTTTCTTACTTCTTTCTTACTTCTTTCTTCTTCCTTCTTACTTCTTTCTTACTTCTTTCTTTCTTCTTTCGTACTTCGTTCTTACTTCTTTCTTACTTCTTTCTTACTTCTTTCTTCTTTCTTTCTTACTTCTTTCTTACTTCTTGCTAACTTCTTTCTTTTTTCTATCTTTCTTCTTTCTTTCTTCTTTCTTTCTTAATTCTTTCTTCTTTCTTTCTTACTTCTTTCTTACTTCTTTCTTACTTCTTTCTTACTTCTTTCTTTCTTCTTTCGTACTTCTTTCTTACTTCTTTCTTACTTCTTTCTTACTTCTTTCTTACTTCTTTCTTTCTTCTTTCGTACTTCTTTCTTACTTCTTTCTTACTTCTTTCTTACTTCTTTCTTACTTCTTTCTTACTTCTTTCTTCTTTCTTTCTTACTTCTTTCTAACTTCTTTCTTACTTCTTTCTTTCTTCTTTCTTACTTCTTTCTTGCTTCTTTCTTACTTCTTTCTTACTTCTTTCTTTCTTCTTTCTTACTTCTTTCTTTCTTCTTTCTTACTTCTTTCTTACTTCTTTCTTACTTCTTTCTTACTTCTTTCTTACTTCTTTCTTACTTCTTTCTTACTTCTTTCTTACTTATTCCTTTCTTCTCTCTTTCTTCTCTCTTTCTTCTCTCTTTCTTCTTTCTTTCTTCTTTCTTCTTTCTTCTTCCTTCTTTCTTTCTTCTTTCTTTCTTCTTTCTTTCTTCTTTCTTTCTTCTTTCTTTCTTCTTTCTTTCTTTCTTCTTTCTTCTTTCTTTCTCCTTTCTTTCTTCTTTCTTTCTTATTTCTTTCTTTCTTTCTTTCTTCTTTCTTTCTTTCTACTTTCTTTCTTCTTTCTTTCTTCTCTCTTTCTTCTTTCTTTCTTCTTTCTTTCTTCTCTCTTTCTTTCTTCTTTCTTTCTTCTTTCTTTCTCCTTTCTTTCTTCTTTCTTTCTTATTTCTTTCTTTCTTCCTTTCTTCTTTCTTTCTTTCTACTTTCTTTCTTCTTTCCTTCTTCTTTCTTTCTTCTTTCTTTCTTCTTTCTTCTTTCTTTCTTCTTTATTTCTTCTCCTTTCTTCTCTCTTTCTTCTTTCTTTCTTCTTTCTTACTTCTTTCTTACTTCTTTCTTCTTTCTTCTTTCTTTCTTCTTTCTTTCTTTCTTTCTTACTTCTTTCTTACTTCTTTCTTTCTTTCTTTCTTCTTTCTTTCTTCTTTCTTTCTTTCTTTCTTCTTTCTTTCTTTCTTCTTTCTTTCTTTCTTCTTTCTTCTTTCTTTCTTCTTTCTTTCTTCTCTCTTTCTTCTTTCTTTCTTCTTTCTTTCTTCTCTCTTTATTTCTTCTTTCTTTCTTCTTTCTTTCTTCTTTCTTTCTACTTTCTTCTTTCTTTCTTCTTTCTTTCTTCTCCTTTCTTCTCTCTTTCTTCTTTCTTTCTTTTTTCTTTCTTCTCTCTTTCTTTCTTCTTTCTTTCTTCTTTCTTTCTTCTATCTTTCTTCTTTCTTACTTCTTTCTTACTTCTTTCTTCTTTCTTCTTTCTTTCTTCTTTCTTTCTTCTTCTTTCTTACTTCTTTCTTACTTCTTTCTTACTTCTTTCTTTCTTTCTACTTTCTTTCTTCTTTCTTTCTTCTCTCTTTCTTCTTTCTTTCTTCTTTCTTTCTTCTCTCTTTCTTTCTTCTTTCTTTCTTCTTTCTTTCTCCTTTCTTTCTTCTTTCTTTCTTATTTCTTTCTTTCTTCCTTTCTTCTTTCTTTCTTTCTACTTTCTTTCTTCTTTCCTTCTTCTTTCTTTCTTCTTTCTTTCTTCTTTCTTCTTTCTTCTTCTTTATTTCTTCTCCTTTCTTCTCTCTTTCTTCTTTCTTTCTTCTTTCTTACTTCTTTCTTACTTCTTTCTTCTTTCTTCTTTCTTTCTTCTTTCTTTCTTCTTTCTTTCTTACTTCTTTCTTACTTCTTTCTTCTTTCTTTCTTCTTTCTTTCTTTCTTTCTTACTTCTTTCTTACTTCTTTCTTTCTTTCTTTCTTCTTTCTTTCTTCTTTCTTTCTTTCTTTCTTCTTTCTTTCTTTCTTCTTTCTTTCTTTCTTCTTTCTTCTTTCTTTCTTCTTTCTTTCTTCTCTCTTTCTTCTTTCTTTCTTCTTTCTTTCTTCTCTCTTTATTTCTTCTTTCTTTCTTCTTTCTTTCTTCTTTCTTTCTACTTTCTTCTTTCTTTCTTCTTTCTTTCTTCTCCTTTCTTCTCTCTTTCTTCTTTCTTTCTTTTTTCTTTCTTCTCTCTTTCTTTCTTCTTTCTTTCTTCTTTCTTTCTTCTATCTTTCTTCTTTCTACTTCTTTCTTACTTCTTTCTTCTTTCTTCTTTCTTTCTTCTTTCTTTCTTCTTTCTTTCTTACTTCTTTCTTACTTCTTTCTTACTTCTTTCTTTCTTTCTTCTTTCTTTCTTCTTTCTTTCTTTATTCTTTCTTTCTTCTTTCTTTCTTCTTTCTTTCTTCATTCTTTCTTCTTTCATTCTTTCTTTCTTCTTTCTGTCTTTCTACTTTCTCTCTTCTTTCTTTCTTCACTCTTTATTTCTTCTTTCTTTCTTCTTTCTTTCTTCTTTCTTTCTCCTTTCTTTCTTCTTTCTTTCTTACTTCTTTCTTTCTTCTTTCTTTCTTCTTTCTTCTTTCTTCTTTCTTCTTTCTTCTTTCTTTCTTACTTATTTCTTCTTTCTTTCTTTCTTCTTTCTTACTTCTTTCTTACTTCTTTCTTACTTCTTTCTTTCTTACTTCTTTCTTACTTCTTTCGTACTTCTTTCTTACTTCTTTCTTACTTCTTTTCTTTCTTACTTCTTTCTTACTTCTTTCGTACTTCTTTCTTACTTCTTTCTTACTTCTTTCTTACTTCTTTCTTACTTCTTTCTCTACTTCTTTCTTCTTTCTTTCTTACTTCTTTCTTACTTCTTTCTTACTTCTTTCTTACTTCTTCCTTTCTTCTTTCTTACTTCTTTCTTTCTTCTTTCTTACTTCTTTCTTACTTCTTTCTTACTTCTTTCTTCTTTCTTTCTTACTTCTTTCTTACTTCTTTCGTACTTCTTTCTTACTTCTTTCTTTCTTCTTTCGTACTTCTTTCTTACTTCTTTCTTACTTCTTTCTTACTTCTTTCTTCTTTCTTTCTTACTTCTTTCTTACTTCTTTCTTGCTTCTTTCTTACTTCTTTCTTACTTCTTTCTTTCTTCTTTCTTACTTCTTTCTTTCTTCTTTCTTACTTCTTTCTTACTTCTTTCTTACTTCTTTCTTACTTCTTTCTTACTTCTTTCTTACTTCTTTCTTACTTCTTTCTTACTTATTTCTTTCTTCTCTCTTTCTTCTTTCTTCTCTCTTTCTTCTTTCTTTCTTCTTTCTTCTTTCTTTCTTCCTTCTTTCTTTCTTCTTTCTTTCTTCTTTCTTTTTTCTTTATTTCTTTTTTCTTTCTTCTTTCTTTCTTTCTTCTTTCTTTCTTCTTTCTTTTTATTTCTTCTTTCTTCTTCTTTCTTTCTTCTCTCTTTCTTCTCTCTTTCTTCTTTCTTTCTTCTTTCTTTCTTCTCTCTTTCTTTCTTCTTTCTTTCTTCTTTCTTTCTTCTTTCTTTCTTCTTTCTTTCTTCTTTCTTTCTATCTTCTTTCTTCTTTCTTTCTCCTTTCTTTCTTCTTTCTTTCTTATTTCTTTCTTTCTTTCTTTCTACTTCTTTCTTCTTTCTTTCTTCTCTCTTTCTTCTTTCTTTCTTCTTTCTTTCTTCTCTCTTTCTTTCTTCTTTCTTTCTTCTTTCTCTTCTCCTTTCTTCTTTCTTTCTTATTTCTTTCTTTCTTTCTTTCTTCTTTCTTCTTTCTACTTTCTTTCTTCTCTCTTTCTTCTTTCTTTCTTCTTTCTTTCTTCTCTCTTTCTTTCTTCTTTCCTTCTTCTTTCTTTCTTCTTTCTTTCTTCTTTCTTTCTTCTTTCTTACTTCTTTCTTACTTCTTTCTTCTTTCTTCTTTCTTTCTTCTTTCTTTCTTCTTTCTTTCTTACTTCTTTCTTACTTCTTTCTTCTTTCTTCTTTCTTTCTTCTTTCTTTCTTTCTTTCTTACTTCTTTCTTACTTCTTCTTTCTTTCTTCTTCTTTCTTTCTTCTTTCTTTCTTTCTTTCTTCTTTCTTCTTCTTCTTCTTCTTTCTTCTTCTTTCTTTCTTTCTTTCTTCTCTCTTTCTTCTTTCTTTCTTCTTTCTTTCTTCTCTCTTTATTTCTTCTTTCTTTCTTCTTTCTTTCTTCTTTCTTTCTTCTTTCTTCTTTCTTTCTTCTTTCTTTCTTCTCCTTTCTTCTCTCTTTCTTCTTTCTTCTTTTTTCTTTCTTCTCTCTTTCTTTCTTCTTTCTTTCTTCTTTCTTTCTTCTATCTTTCTTCTTTCTTACTTCTTTCTTACTTCTTCTTTCTTCTTTCTTTCTTCTTTCTTTCTTCTTTCTTTCTTACTTCTTTCTTACTTCTTTCTTACTTCTTTCTTTCTTTCTTCTTTCTTTCTTCTTTCTTTCTTTATTCTTTCTTTCTTCTTTCTTTCTTCTTTCTTTCTTCATTCTTTCTTCTTTCATTCTTTCTTTCTTCTTTCTGTCTTTCTACTTTCTCTCTTCTTTCTTTCTTCACTCTTTATTTCTTCTTTCTTTCTTCTTTCTTTCTTCTTTCTTTCTCCTTTCTTTCTTCTTTCTTTCTTACTTCTTTCTTTCTTCTTTCTTTCTTCTTTCTTCTTTCTTCTTCTTCTTCTTCTTCTTTCTTCTTATTCTTATTTCTTCTTTCTTCTTTCTTCTTTCTTACTTCTTTCTTACTTCTTTCTTACTTCTTTCTTTCTTACTTCTTTCTTACTTCTTTCGTACTTCTTTCTTACTTCTTTCTTACTTCTTTCTTTCTTACTTCTTTCTTACTTCTTTCGTACTTCTTTCTTACTTCTTTCTTACTTCTTTCTTACTTCTTTCTCTACTTCTTTCTTCTTTCTTTCTTACTTCTTTCTTACTTCTTTCTTACTTCTTTCTTACTTCTTCCTTTCTTCTTTCTTACTTCTTTCTTTCTTCTTTCTTACTTCTTACTTCTTTCTTACTTCTTTCTTCTTTCTTTCTTACTTCTTTCTTACTTCTTTCTACTTCTTTCGTACTTCTTTCTTACTTCTTTCTTACTTCTTCTTACTTCTTTCTCTACTTCTTTCTTCTTTCTTTCTTACTTCTTTCTTACTTCTTTCTTACTTCTTTCTTCTTTCCTTCTTGTTTCTTACTTTCTTCTTTCTTTCTTCTTTCTTTCTTCTTTCTTTCTTCTTTCTTTCTTTCTTTCTTCTTTCTTTCTTTTTTTCTACATTCTTTCTTCTTTCTTTCTTCTTTCTTCTTTATTCTTTCTTTCTTTCTTCTTTCTTTCTTCGTTCTTTCTTTGATCTTTCTTTCTTTCTTTCTTCTACCTTTCTTCTTTCTTCTTTTTTTCTTCTCTCTTTCTTTCTTCTCTCTTTCTCTTTCTTCTTTCTTTCTTCTTTCTTTCTTACTTCTTTCTTACTTCTTTCTTACTTCTTTCTTTCTTTCTTCTTTCTTTCTTCTTTCTTTCTTTATTCTTTCTTTCTTCTTTCTTTCTTCTTTCTTTCTTCATTCTTTCTTCTTTCATTCTTTCTTTCTTCTTTCTGTCTTTCTACTTTCTCTCTTCTTTCTTTCTTCACTCTTTATTTCTTCTTTCTTTCTTCTTTCTTTCTTCTTTCTTTCTCCTTTCTTTCTTCTTTCTTTCTTACTTCTTTCTTTCTTCTTTCTTTCTTCTTTCTTCTTTCTTTCTTTCTTCTTTCTTCTTTCTTTCTTACTTATTTCTTCTTTCTTTCTTTCTTCTTTCTTACTTCTTTCTTACTTCTTTCTTACTTCTTTCTTACTTCTTTCTTTCTTACTTCTTTCTTACTTCTTTCGTACTTCTTTCTTACTTCTTTCTTACTTCTTTCTTTCTTACTTCTTTCTTACTTCTTTCGTACTTCTTTCTTACTTCTTTCTTACTTCTTTCTTACTTCTTTCTCTACTTCTTTCTTCTTTCTTTCTTACTTCTTTCTTACTTCTTTCTTACTTCTTTCTTACTTCTTCCTTTCTTCTTTCTTACTTCTTTCTTTCTTCTTTCTTACTTCTTTCTTACTTCTTTCTTACTTCTTTCTTCTTTCTTTCTTACTTCTTTCTTACTTCTTTCGTACTTCTTTCTTACTTCTTTCTTTCTTCTTTCGTACTTCTTTCTTACTTCTTTCTTACTTCTTTCTTACTTCTTTCTTCTTTCTTTCTTTCTTCTTTCTTACTTCTTTCTTACTTCTTTCTTACTTCTTTCTTCTTCTTTCTTACTTCTTTCTTACTTCTTTCGTACTTCTTTCTTACTTCTTTCTTTCTTCTTTCGTACTTCTTTCTTACTTCTTTCTTACTTCTTTCTTACTTCTTTCTTCTTTCTTTCTTACTTCTTTCTTACTTCTTTCTTGCTTCTTTCTTACTTCTTTCTTTCTTCTTTCTTACTTCTTTCTTACTTCTTTCTTACTTCTTTCTTACTTCTTTCTTACTTATTTCTTTCTTCTCCCTTTCTTCTTTCTTCTCTCTTTCTTCTTCTTCTTCTTCTTCTCTTTCTTCTTCCTTCTTTCTTTCTTCTTTCTTTCTTCTTTCTTTTTCTTTATTTCTTTTTTCTTTCTTCTTTCTTTTTCTTCTTTCTTTCTTCTTTCTTTTTATTTCTTCTTTCTTTCTTCTTTCTTTCTTCTCTCTTTCTTCTCTCTTTCTTCTTTCTTTCTTCTTTCTTTCTTCTCTTCTTTCTTCTTTCTTTCTTCTTTCTTTCTTCTTTCTTTCTTCTTTCTTTCTTCTTTCTTTCTTTCTTCTTTCTTCTTTCTTTCTCCTTTCTTTCTTCTTTCTTTCTTATTTCTTTCTTTCTTTCTTTCTTCTTTCTTTCTTTCTACTTTCTTTCTTCTTTCTTTCTTCTCTCTTTCTTCTTCTTTCTTCTTTCTTTCTTCTCTCTTTCTTTCTTCTTTCTTTCTTCTTTCTCTCTCCTTTCTTTCTTCTTTCTTTCTTATTTCTTTCTTTCTTTCTTTCTTCTTTCTTTCTTTCTACTTTCTTTCTTCTTTCTTTCTTCTCTCTTTCTTCTTTCTTTCTTCTTTCTTTCTTCTCTCTTTCTTTCTTCTTTCCTTCTTCTTTCTTTCTTCTTTCTTTCTTCTTTCTTCTTTCTTTCTTCTTTCTTTCTTCTCCTTTCTTCTCTCTTCTTCTTTCTTTCTTTTTTCTTCTTCTCTCTTTCTTTCTTCTTTCTTTCTTCTTTCTTTCTTCTTTCTTACTTCTGTCTTACTTCTTTCTTCTTTCTTCTTTCTTTCTTCTTTCTTTCTTCTTTCTTTCTTACTTCTTTCTTACTTCTTTCTTCTTTCTTCTTTCTTTCTTCTTTCTTTCTTTCTTTCTTACTTCTTTCTTACTTCTTTCTTTCTTTCTTTCTTCTTTCTTTCTTCTTTCTTTCTTTCTTTCTTCTTTCTTCTTTCTTCTTTCTTTCTTTCTTCTTCTTTCTTTCTTCTTTCTTTCTTCCCTCTTTCTTCTTTCTTTCTTCTTCTTTCTTCTCTCTTTATTTCTTCTTTCTTTCTTCTTTCTTTCTTCTTTCTTTCTTCTTTCTTCTTTCTTTCTTCTTTCTTTCTTCTCCTTTCTTCTCTCTTTCTTCTTTCTTTCTTTTTTCTTTCTTCTCTCTTTCTTTCTTCTTTCTTTCTTCTTTCTTTCTTCTATCTTTCTTCTTTCTTACTTCTTTCTTACTTCTTCTTTCTTCTTTCTTTCTTCTTTCTTTCTTCTTTCTTTCTTACTTCTTTCTTACTTCTTTCTTACTTCTTTCTTTCTTTCTTCTTTCTTTCTTCTTTCTTTCTTTATTCTTTCTTTCTTCTTTCTTTCTTCTTTCTTTCTTCATTCTTTCTTCTTTCATTCTTCTTTCTTTCTTTCTGTCTTTCTACTTTCTCTCTTCTTTCTTTCTTCACTCTTTATTTCTTCTTTCTTTCTTCTTTCTTTCTTCTTTCTTTCTCCTTTCTTTCTTCTTTCTTTCTTACTTCTTTCTTTCTTCTTTCTATCTTCTTTCTTCTTTCTTTCTTTCTTCTTTCTTCTTTCTTTCTTACTTATTTCTTCTTTCTTTCTTTCTTCTTTCTTACTTCTTTCTTACTTCTTTCTTACTTCTTTCTTTCTTACTTCTTTCTTACTTCTTTCGTACTTCTTTCTTACTTCTTTCTTACTTCTTTCTTTCTTACTTCTTTCTTACTTCTTTCGTACTTCTTTCTTACTTCTTTCTTACTTCTTTCTTACTTCTTTCTCTACTTCTTTCTTCTTTCTTTCTTACTTCTTTCTTACTTCTTTCTTACTTCTTTCTTACTTCTTCCTTTCTTCTTTCTTACTTCTTTCTTTCTTCTTTCTTACTTCTTTCTTACTTCTTACTTCTTTCTTCTTTCTTTCTTACTTCTTTCTTACTTCTTTCGTACTTCTTTCTTACTTCTTTCTTACTTCTTTCTTACTTCTTTCTCTACTTCTTTCTTCTTTCTTCTTACTTCTTTCTTACTTCTTTCTTACTTCTTTCTTCTTTCCTTCTTGTTTCTTTCTTTCTTCTTTCTTTCTTCTTTCTTTCTCTTTCTTTCTTCTTTCTTTCTTTCTTTCTTCTTTCTTTCTTTTTTTTCTACATTCTTTCTTCTTTCTTTCTTCTTTCTTCTTTATTCTTTCTTTCTTCTTCTTTCTTTCTTCGTTCTTTCTTTGATCTTTCTTTCTTTCTTTCTTCTACCTTTCTTCTTTCTTCTTTTTTCTTCTCTCTTTCTTTCTTCTCTCTTTCTTCTTTCTTTCTTCTTTCTTTCTTCTTTCTTTCTTCTTTCTTCTTTCTTTCTTCTTTCTTTCTTCTTCTTTCTTCTCTCTTTCTTCTTTCTTACTTCTTTCTTACTTATTTCTTACTTCTTTCTTACTTCTTTATTTCTTCTTTCTTACTTCTTTCTTTCTTCTTTCTTACTTCTTTCTTACTTCTTTCTTACTTCTTTGCTACTTCTTTCTTACTTCTTTCTTCTTTCTTTCTTACTTCTTTCTTACTTCTTTCTTACTTCTTTCTTACTTCTTTCTTACTTCTTTCTTACTTCTTTCTAACTTCTTTCTTTCTTGTTTCTTTCTTCTTCCTTTCTTCTTTGTTACTTACTTCTTTCTTGTTTTCTTTCTTACTTCTTTCTTACTTCTTTCTTACTTCTTTCTTCTTTCTTTCTTACTTCTTTCTTACTTCTTTCTTACTTCTTTCTTTCTTTCTTCTTTCTTACTTCTTTCTTTCTTTCTTCTTTCTTTCTTCTTTCTTTCTTCTTTCTTCTTTCTTTCTTCTTTCTTTCTTCTTTCTTTCTTCTTTCTTCTTTCTTTCTTACTTCTTTCTTCTTTTCTTTCTTCTTTCTTTCTTCTTTCTTTCTTCTTTCTTTCTTCATTCTTTCTTTCTTTCTTCTTTCTTTCTTTCAACTTTCTTTCTTCTTTCTTTCTTCTCTCTTTCTTTCTTCTTTCTTTCTTCTTTCTTTCTTCTTTCTTTCTTCTCTATTCTTTCTTCTTTCTTTCTTCTTTCATTCTTCTTTCTTTCTTCTTTATTTCTTTCTTATTTCTTACTTCTTTCTTACGTCTTTCTTTCTTCTTTCTTTCTTACTTCTTTCTTCTTTCTTTCTTACTTCTTTCTTACTTCTTTCTTACTCCTTTCTTTATTACTTCTTTCTTTCTTCTTTCTTACTTCTTTCTTTCTTCTTTCTTACTTCTTTCTTACTTCTTTCTTACTCCTTTCTTACTTCTTTCTTACTTCTTTCTTACTTCTTTCTTACTTATTTCTTTCTTCTCTCTTTCTTCTCTCTTTCTTCTCTCTTTCTTCTTTCTTTCTTCTTTCTTTCTTCCTTCTTTCTTCTTCTTTCTTTCTTCTTTCTTTTTTCTTTATTTCTTTTTTCTTTCTTTTTCTTTGTTTCTTCTTTCTTTCTTCTTTCTTTCTAATTTCTATTTTCTTTCTTCTTTCTTTCTTCTCCTTTCTTCTCTCTTTCTTCTTTCTTTCTTCTCTCTTTCTTTCTTCTTTCTTTCTTCTTTCTTTCTTCTATCTTTCTTCTTTCTTACTTCTTTCTTACTTCTTTCTTCTTTCTTCTTCTTTCTTCTTTCTTTCTTCTTTCTTTCTTACTTCTTTCTTACTTCTTTCTTACTTCTTTCTTTCTTTCTTCTTTCTTTCTTCTTTCTTTCTTCTTTCTTTCTTATTTTTTTATTCTTTCTTTCTTCTTTCTTTCTTTCTTACTTCTTCTTACTTCTTTCTTTCTTTCTTTCTTCTTTCTTTCTTCTTTCTTTCTTTCTTTCTTTCTTCTTTCTTTCTTTATTCTTTCTTTCTTCTTTCTTTCTTCTTTCTTTCTTCTCTCTTTCTTCTCTCTTTCTTCTTTCTTTCTTCTTTCTTTCTTCTCTCTTTCTTTCTTCTTTCTTTCTTCTTTCTTTCTTCTTTCTTTCTTCTTTCTTTCTTCTTTCTTTCTTTCTTCTTTCTTCTTTCTTTCTTCTTTCTTTCTTCTTTCTTTCTCCTTTCTTTCTTCTTTCTTTCTTATTTCTTTCTTTCTTTCTTTCTTTCTTTCTTCTTTCTTTCTTTCTACTTTCTTTCTTCTTTCTTTCTTCTCTCTTTCTCTTTCTTTATTCTTTCTTTCTTCTCTCTTTCTTCTTTCTTCTTCTTTCTTTCTTCTTTCTTTCTTCTTTCTTCTTTCTTTCTTCTTTCTTTCTTCTTCTTTCTTCTCTCTTTCTTCTTTCTTTCTTCTTTCTTTCTTCTTTCTTTCTTCTCTCTTTCTTTCTTCTTTCTTTCTTCTTTCTTTCTTCTATCTTTCTTCTTTCTTACTTCTTTCTTACTTCTTTCTTCTTTCTTCTTTCTTTCTTCTTTCTTTCTTCTTTCTTTCTTACTTCTTTCTTACTTCTTTCTTACTTCTTTCTTTCTTTCTTCTTTCTTTCTTTCTTACTTCTTTCTTACTTCTTCTTTCTTCTTTCTTTCTCTTCTTTCTTCTTTCTTTAATCTTTCTTTCTTCTTTCTTTCTTTATTCTTTCTTTCTTCTTTCTTTCTTCTTTCTTTCTTCATTCTTTCTTCTTTCTTTCTTTCTTTCTTCTTTCTGTCTTTCTACTTTCTCTCTTCTTTCTTACTTCACTCTTTCTTTCTTCTTTCTTTCTTCTTTCTTTCTTCTTTCTTTCTCCTTTCTTTCTCCTTTCTTTCTTCTTTCTTTCTTACTTCTTTCTACTTCTTTCTTCTTCTTTCTTCTTTCTTTCTTTCTTCTTTCTTCTTTCTTTCTTACTTATTTCTTCTTTCTTTCTTTCTTCTTTCTTACTTCTTTCTTACTTCTTTCTTACTTCTTTCTTTCTTACTTCTTTCTTACTTCTTTCGTACTTCTTTCTTACTTCTTTCTTACTTCTTTCTTCTTACTTCTTTCTTCCTTCTTTCTTCTACTTCTTTCTTACTTCTTTCTTACTTCTTTCTTCTTCTTCTCTACTTCTTTCTTCTTTCTTTCTTACTTCTTTCTTACTTCTTTCTTACTTCTTCTAACTTCTTTCTTACTTCTTTCTTACTTATTTCTTACTTCTTTCTTACTTCTTTCTTCTTTGTTACTTCTTTCATTCTTCTTTCTTACTTCTTTCTTACTTCTTTCTTACTTCTTTCTTACTTCTTTCTTACTTCTTTCTTACTTCTTTCTTCTTCTTCTTACTTCTTCTACTTCTTTCTTACTTCTTTCTTACTTCTTTCTTACTTCTTTCTTACTTCTTTCTAACTTCTTTCTTTCTTCTTTCTTCTTCTTCCTTCTTCTTTTACTTACTTCTTCTTTTTTCTTTCTTCTTTCTTACTTCTTTCTTACTTCTTTCTGACTTCTTTCTTACTTCTTCTTCTTTCTTCTTACTTCTTTCTTACTTCTTTCTTACTTCTTTCTTACTTCTTTCTTACTTCTTTCTTACTTCTTTCTAACTTCTTTTTTTCTTCTTTCTTTCTTCTTCCTTTCTTCTTTGTTACTTACTTCTTTCTTTTTTTCTTTCTTACTTCTTTCTTACTTCTTTCTTAGTTCTTTCTTCTTTCTTTCTTACTTCTTTCTTACTTCTTTCTTACTTCTTTCTTTCTTTCTTCTTTCTTACTTCTTTCTTTCTTTCTTCTTTCTTTCTTCTTTCTTTCTTCTTTCTTTCTTCTTTCTTTCTTCTTTCTTTCTTCTTTCTTTCTTCTTTCTTTCTTCTTTCTTCTTTCTTTCTTACTTCTTTCTTCTTTCTTTCTTTCTTCTTTCTTTCTTCTTTCTTTCTTCTTTCTTTCTTCATTCTTTCTTTCTTTCTTCTTTCTTTCTTTCAACTTTCTTTCTTCTTTCTTTCTTCTCTCTTTCTTTCTTCTTTCTTTCTTCTTTCTTTCTTCTTTCTTTCTTCTCTCTTTCTTTCTTCTTTCTTTCTTCTTTCTTTCTTCTTTCTTTCTTCTTTCTTTCTTCTTTCTTTCTTTCTTCTTTCTTCTTTCTTTCTTACTTTCTTCTTCTTTCTTTCTTTCTTCTTTCTTACTTCTTTCTTACGTCTTTCTTTCTTCTTTCTTTCTTACTTCTTTCTTCTTTCTTTCTTACTTCTTTCTTACTTCTTTCTTACTCCTTTCTTTCTTACTTCTTTCTTACTTCTTTCGTACTTCTTTCTTACTTCTTTCTTACTCCTTTCTTCTTTCTTTCTTACTTCTTTCTTACTTCTTTCTTCTTTCTTTCTTACTTCTTTCTTACTTCTTTCTTCTTTCTTTCTTTCTTCTTTCTTACTTCTTTCTTTCTTCTTTCTTACTTCTTTCTTACTTCTTTCTTACTTCTTTCTTCTTTCTTTCTTACTTCTTTCTTACTTCTTTCTTACTTCTTTCTTTCTTTCCTCTTTCTTACTTCTTTCTTTCTTTCTTCTTTCTTTCTTCTTTCTTTCTTCTTTCTTTCTTTCTTCTTTCTTACTTCTTTCTTTCTCCTTTCTTCTCCTTTCTTTCTTCTTTCTTTCTTACTTCTTTCTTACTTCTTTCTTTCTTCTTTCTTCTTTCTTCTTTCTTCTTTCTTCTTTCTTTCTTACTTATTTCTTCTTTCTTTCTTTCTTCTTTCTTACTTCTTTCTTACTTCTTTCTTACTTCTTTCTTTCTTACTTCTTTCTTACTTCTTTCGTACTTCTTTCTTACTTCTTTCTTACTTCTTTCTTTCTTACTTCTTTCTTCCTTCTTTCGTACTTCTTTCTTACTTCTTTCTTACTTCTTTCTTACTTCTTTCTCTACTTCTTTCTTCTTTCTTTCTTACTTCTTTCTTACTTCTTTCTTACTTCTTTCTAACTTCTTTCTTACTTCTTTCTTACTTATTTCTTACTTCTTTCTTACTTCTTTCTTTCTTCTTTGTTACTTCTTTCATTCTTCTTTCTTACTTCTTTCTTACTTCTTTCTTACTTCTTTCTTACTTCTTTCTTACTTCTTTCTTCTTTCTTTCTTACTTCTTTCTTACTTCTTTCTTACTTCTTTCTTACTTCTTTCTTACTTCTTTCTTACTTCTTTCTAACTTCTTTCTTTCTTCTTTCTTTCTTCTTCCTTTCTTCTTTGTTACTTACTTCTTTCTTTTTTCTTTCTTACTTCTTTCTTACTTCTTTCTTACTTCTTTCTTACTTCTTTCTTACTTCTTTCTTCTTTCTTCTTACTTCTTTCTTACTTCTTTCTTACTTCTTTCTTACTTCTTTCTTACTTCTTTCTTACTTCTTTCTAACTTCTTTCTTTCTTCTTTCTTTCTTCTTCCTTTCTTCTTTACTTACTTCTTCTTCTTTTTCTTTCTTACTTCTTTCTTACTTCTTTCTTAGTTCTTTCTTCTTTCTTTCTTACTTCTTTCTTACTTCTTTCTTACTTCTTTCTTCTTTCTTTCTTACTTCTTTCTTACTTCTTTCTTCTTTCTTTCTTTCTTCTTTCTTACTTCTTTCTTTCTTCTTTCTTACTTCTTTCTTACTTCTTTCTTACTTCTTTCTTCTTTCTTTCTTACTTCTTTCTTACTTCTTTCTTACTTCTTTCTTTCTTTCCTCTTTCTTACTTCTTTCTTCTTTCTTCTTTCTTTCTTCTTTCTTTCTTCTTTCTTTCTTTCTTCTTTCTTACTTCTTTCTTTCTTCCTTCTTTCTTTCTTCTTTCTTTCCTCTTTCTTTTTTCTTTATTTCTTTTTTCTTTCTTACTTCTTTCTTACTTCTTTCTTTCTTTCTTCTTTCTTTCTTCTTTCTTTCTTCTTTCTTTCTTATTTCTTTATTCTTTCTTCCTTCTTTCTTTATTTCTTACTTCTTTCTTACTTCTTTCTTTCTTTCTTCTTTCTTTCTTCTTTCTTTCTTTCTTTCTTCTTTCTTTCTTACTTCTTTCTTACTTCTTTCTTTCTTCTTTCGTACTTCTTTCTTACTTCTTTCTTACTTCTTTCTTACTTCTTTCTTCTTTCTTTCTTACTTCTTTCTTACTTCTTGCTAACTTCTTTCTTTTTTCTATCTTTCTTCTTTCTTTCTTCTTTCTTTCTTCTTTCTTTCTTACTTCTTTCTTCTTTCTTTCTTACTTCTTTCTTACTTCTTTCTTTCTTCTTTCGTACTTCTTTCTTACTTCTTTCTTACTTCTTTCTTACTTCTTTCTTCTTTCTTTCTTACTTCTTTCTTACTTCTTTCTTGCTTCTTTCTTACTTCTTTCTTACTTCTTTCTTTCTTCTTTCTTACTTCTTTCTTTCTTCTTTCTTTCTTCTTTCTTTCTTTCTTTCTTCTTTCTTTCTTACTTCTTTCTTACTTCTTTCTTTCTTCTTTCGTACTTCTTTCTTACTTCTTTCTTACTTCTTTCTTACTTCTTTCTTCTTTCTTTCTTACTTCTTTCTTACTTCTTGCTAACTTCTTTCTTTTTCTATCTTTCTTCTTTCTTTCTTCTTTCTTTCTTACTTCTTTCTTCTTTCTTTCTTACTTCTTTCTTACTTCTTTCTTACTTCTTTCTTACTTCTTTCTTTCTTCTTTCGTACTTCTTTCTTACTTCTTTCTTACTTTTTTCTTACTTCTTTCTTCTTTCTTTCTTACTTCTTTCTTACTTCTTTCTTGCTTCTTTCTTACTTCTTTCTTACTTCTTTCTTTCTTCTTTCTTACTTCTTTCTTTCTTCTTTCTTACTTCTTTCTTACTTCTTTCTTACTTCTTTCTTACTTATTTCTTACTTATTTCTTTCTTCTCTCTTTCTTCTCTCTTTCTTCTCTCTTTCTTCTTTCTTTCTTCTTTCTTCTTTCTTTATTCCTTCTTTCTTTCTTCTTTCTTTCTTCTTTCTTTTTTCTTTATTTCTTTTTTCTTTCTTCTTTCTTTCTTTCTTCTTTCTTTCTTCTTTCTTTTTATTTCTTCTTTCTTTCTTCTTTCTTTCTTCTCTCTTTCTTCTCTCTTTCTTCTTTCTTTCTTCTTTCTTTCTTCTCTCTTTCTTTCTTCTTTCTTTCTTCTTTCTTTCTTCTTTCTTTCTTCTTTCTTTCTTCTTTCTTTCTTTCTTCTTTCTTCTTTCTTTCTCCTTTCTTTCTTCTTTCTTTCTTATTTCTTTCTTTCTTTCTTTCTTCTTTCTTTCTTTCTACTTTCTTTCTTCTTTCTTTCTTCTCTCTTTCTTCTTTCTTTCTTCTTTCTTTCTTCTCTCTTTCTTTCTTCTTTCTTTCTTCTTTCTTTCTCCTTTCTTTCTTCTTTCTTTCTTATTTCTTTCTTTCTATCTTTCTTCTTTCTTTCTTTCTACTTTCTTTCTTCTTTCTTTCTTCTCTCTTTCTTCTTTCTTTCTTCTTTCTTTCTTCTCTCTTTCTTTCTTCTTTCCTTCTTCTTTCTTTCTTCTTTCTGTCTTCTTTCTTCTTTCTTTCTTCTTTCATTCTTCTCCTTTCTTCTCTCTTTCTTCTTTCTTTCTTCTTTCTTACTTCTTTCTTACTTCTTTCTTCTTTCTTCTTTCTTTCTTCTCTTTCTTTCTTCTTTCTTTCTTACTTCTTTCTTACTTCTTTCTTCTTTCTTCTTTCTTTCTTCTTTCTTTCTTTCTTTCTTTCTTACTTCTTTCTTACTTCTTTCTTTCTTTCTTTCTTCTTTCTTTCTTCTTTCTCTCTTTCTTTCTTCTTTCTTTCTTTCTTCTTTCTTCTTTCTTTCTTCTTTCTTTCTTCTCTCTTTCTTCTTTCTTTCTTCTTTCTTTCTTCTCTCTTTCTTTCTTCTTTCTTTCTTCTTTCTTTCTTCTTTCTTTCTTCTTTCTTCTTTCTTTCTTCTTTCTTTCTTCTCCTTTCTTCTCTCTTTCTTCTTTCTTTTTTCTTTCTTCTCTCTTTCTTTCTTCTTTCTTTCTTCTTTCTTTCTTCTATCTTTCTTCTTTCTTACTTCTTTCTTACTTCTTTCTTCTTTCTTCTTTCTTTCTTCTTTCTTTCTTCTTTCTTTCTTACTTCTTTCTTACTTCTTTCATACTTCTTTCTTTCTTTCTTCTTTCTTTCTTCTTTCTTTCTTCTTTCTTTCTTATTTCTTTATTCTTTCTTTCTTCTTTCTTTCTTTCTTACTTCTTTCTTACTTCTTTCTTTCTTTCTTCTTTCTTCTTTCTTTCTTTCTTTTTTCTTTCTTTCTTTATTCTTTCTTTCTTCTTTCTTTCTTCTTTCTTTCTTCATTCTTTCTTCTTTCTTTCTTTCTTCTTTCTGTCTTTCTACTTTCTCTCTTCTTTCTTTCTTCACTCTTTATTTCTTCTTTCTTTCTTCTTTCTTTCTTCTTTCTTTCTCCTTTCTTTCGTCTTTCTTTCTTACTTCTTTCTTTCTTCTTTCTTTCTTCTTTCTTCTTTCTTTCTTTCTTCTTTCTTCTTTCTTTCTTACTTATTTCTTCTTTCTTTCTTTCTTCTTTCTTACTTCTTTCTTACTTCTTTCTTACTTCTTTCTTTCTTACTTCTTTCTTACTTCTTTCGTACTTCTTTCTTACTTCTTTCTTACTTCTTTCTTTCTTACTTCTTTCTTACTTCTTTCGTACTTCTTTCTTACTTCTTTCTTACTTCTTTCTTACTTCTTTCTCTACTTCTTTCTTCTTTCTTTCTTACTTCTTTCTTACTTCTTTCTTACTTCTTTCTTACTTCTTCCTTTCTTCTTTCTTACTTCTTTCTTTCTTCTTTCTTACTTCTTTCTTACTTCTTTCTTGCTTCTTTCTTCTTTCTTTCTTACTTCTTTCTTACTTCTTTCGTACTTCTTTCTTACTTCTTTCTTACTTCTTTCTTACTTCTTTCTCTACTTCTTTCTCTTTCTTTCTTACTTCTTTCTTACTTCTTTCTTCTTTCCTTCTTGTTTCTTTCTTTCTTCTTTCATTCTTCTTTCTTTCTTCTTTCTTTCTTCTTTCTTTCTTTCTTTCTTCTTTCTTTCTTTTTTTTCTACATTCTTTCTTCTTTCTTTCTTCTTTCTTCTTTATTCTTTCTTTCTTTCTTCTTTCTTTCTTCGTTCTTTCTTTGATCTTTCTTTCTTTCTTTCTTCTACCTTTCTTCTTTCTTCTTTTTTTCTTCTCTCTTTCTTTCTTCTTTCTTTATTCTTTCTTTCTTCTTTCTTTCTTCTTTCTTTATTCTTTCTTTCTTCTTTCTTTCTTCTTTCTTACTTCTTTCTTACTTCTTTCTTACTTCTTTCTAACTTCTTTCTTACTTCTTTCTTACTTATTTCTTACTTCTTTCTTACTTCTTTCTTTCTTCTTTCTTACTTCTTTCTTTCTTCTTTCTTACTTCTTTCTTACTTCTTTCTTACTTCTTTCTTACTTCTTTGTTACTTCTTTCTTACTTCTTTCTTCTTTCTTTCTTACTTCTTTCTTACTTCTTTCTTACTTCTTTCTTACTTCTTTCTTACTTCTTTCTAACTTGTTTCTTTCTTGTTTCTTTCTTCTTCCTTTCTTCTTTGTTTCTTACTTCTTTCTTTTTTTCTTTCTTACTTCTTTCTTACTTCTTTCTTACTTCTTTCTTCTTTCTTTCTTACTTCTTTCTTACTTCTTTCTTACTTCTTTCTTTCTTTCTTCTTTCTTACTTCTTTCTTTCTTTCTTCTTTCTTTCTTCATTCTTTCTTCTTTCTTTCTTCTTTCTTTCTTCTTTCTTCTTTCTTTCTTCTTTCTTCTTTCTTTCTTACTTCTTTCTTCTTTCTTTCTTTCTTCTTTCTTTCTTCTTTCTTTCTTCTTTCTTTCTTCATTCTTTCTTTCTTTCTTCTTTCTTTCTTTCAACTTTCTTTATTCTTTCTTTCTTCTCTCTTTCTTTCTTCTTTCTTTCTTCATTCTTTCTTTCTTTCTTCTTTCTTTCTTTCAACTTTCTTTATTCTTTCTTTCTTCTCTCTTTCTTTCTTCTTTCATTCTTCTTTCTTTCTTCTTTCTTTCTTCTTTCTTTCTTTCTTCTTTCTTCTTTCTTTCTTACTTCTTTCTTCTTTATTTCTTTCTTATTTCTTACTTCTTTCTTACGTCTTTCTTTCTTCTTTCTTTCTTACTTCTTTCTTCTTTCTTTCTTACTTCTTTCTTACTTCTTTCTTACTCCTTTCTTTCTTACTTCTTTCTTACTTCTTTCGTACTTCTTTCTTACTTCTTTCTTACTCCTTTCTTCTTTCTTTCTTACTTCTTTATTACTTCTTTCTTTCTTCTTTCTTACTTCTTTCTTTCTTCTTTCTTACTTCTTTCTTACTTCTTTCTTACTTCTTTCTTACTCCTTTCTTACTTCTTTCTTACTTCTTTCTTACTTCTTTCTTACTTATTTCTTTCTTCTCTCTTTCTTCTCTCTTTCTTCTCTCTTTCTTCTTTCTTTCTTCTTTCTTTCTTCCTTCTTTCTTTCTTCTTTCTTTCTTCTTTCTTTTTTCTTTATTTCTTTTTTTTTCTTTTTTCTTTCTTTCTTCTTTCTTTTTTCTTTCTTTCTAATTTCTACTTTCTTTCTTCTTTCTTTCTTCTCCTTTCTTCTCTCTTTCTTCTTTCTTTCTTCTTTCTTTCTTCTCTCTTTCTTTCTTCATTCTTTCTTCTTTCTTTCTTCCATCTTTCTTACTTCTTTCTTACTTCTTTCTTACTTCTTTCTTTCTTTCTTCTTTCTTTCTTCTTTCTTTCTTCTTTCTTTCTTATTTTTTTATTCTTTCTTTCTTCTTTCTTTCTTTCTTACTTCTTTCTTACTTCTTTCTTTCTTTCTTTCTTCTTTCTTTCTTCTTTCTTTCTTTCTTTCTTCTTCTTTCTTTCTTTATTCTTTCTTTCTTCTTTCTTTCTTCTTTCTTTCTTCTCTCTTTCTTTCTTCTTTCTTTCTTCTTTCTTTCTTCTTTCTTTCTTCTTTCTTTATTTCTTCTTTCTTCTTTCTTTCTTCTTCCTTCTTTCTTTCTCCTTTCTTTCTTCTTTCCTTCTTATTTCTTTCTTTCTTTCTTTCTTCTTTCTTTCTTTCTACTTTCTTTCTTCTTTCTTTCTTCTCTCTTTCTTCTTTCTTTATTCTTTCTTTCTTCTCTCTTTCTTCTTTCTTTCTTCTTTCTTTCTTCTTTCTTTCTTCTTTCTTCTTTCTTTCTTCTTTCTTTCTTCTTTCTTTCTTCTTCTTTCTTCTCTCTTTCTTCTTTCTTTCTTCTTTCTTTCTTCTTTCTTTCTTCTCTTTTTCTTTCTTCTTTCTTTCTTCTTTCTTTCTTCTATCTTTCTTCTTTCTTACTTCTTTCTTACTTCTTTCTTCTTTCTTCTTTCTTTCTTCTTTCTTTCTTCTTTCTTTCTTACTTCTTTCTTACTTCTTTCTTACTTCTTTCTTTCTTCTTTCTTTCTTTCTTACTTCTTTCTTACTTCTTTCTTTCTTTCTTTCTTCTTTCTTTCTTCTTTCTTTCTTTCTTTCTTCTTTCTTTCTTATTCTTTCTTCTTCTTTCTTTCTTCTTTCTTTCTTCATTCTTTCTTCTTTCTTTCTTTCTTCTTTCTGTCTTTCTACTTTCTCTCTTCTTTCTTACTTCACTCTTTCTTTCTTCTTTCTTTCTTCTTTCTTTCTTCTTTCTTTCTCCTTTCTTTCTCCTTTCTTTCTTCTTTCTTTCTTACTTCTTTCTTACTTCTTTCTTTCTTCTTTCTTCTTTCTTTCTTTCTTCTTTCTTCTTTCTTTCTTACTTATTTCTTCTTTGTTTATTCTTCTTTCTTACTTCTTTCTTACTTCTTTCTTACTTCTTTCTTTCTTACTTCTTTCTTCCTTCTTTCGTACTTCTTTCTTACTTCTTTCTTACTTCTTTCTTACTTCTTTCTCTACTTCTTTCTTCTTTCTTTCTTACTTCTTTCTTACTTCTTTCTTACTTCTTTCTTACTTCTTCCTTTCTTCTTTCTTACTTCTTTCTTTCTTCTTTCTTACTTCTTTCTTACTTCTTTCTTACTTCTTCTTCTTTCTTTCTTACTTCTTTCTTACTTCTTTCTTACTTCTTTCGTACTTCTTTCTTACTTCTTTCTTACTTCTTTCTCTACTTCTTTCTTCTTTCTTTCTTACTTCTTTCTTACTTCTTTCTTACTTCTTTCTTCTTTCCTTCTTGTTTCTTTCTTTCTTTCTTTCTTCTTTCTTTCTTCTTTCTTTCTTCTTTCTTTCTTTCTTCTTTCTTTCTTTTTTTTCTACATTCTTTCTTCTTTCTTTCTTCTTTCTTCTTTATTCTTTCTTTCTTTCTTCTTTCTTTCTTCGTTCTTTCTTTGATCTTCTTTCTTTCTTTCTTCTACCTTTCTTCTTTCTTCTTTTTCTCTTCTCTCTTTCTTTCTTCTTTCTTTATTCCTTCTTTCTTCTTTCTTTCTTCTTTCTTTCTTCCTTCTTACTTCTTTCTTACTTCTTCTTCTTTCTTCTTCTTTCTTCTTTCTTTCTTCTTTCTTTCTTACTTCTTTCTTACTTCTTTCTTACTTCTTTCTAACTTCTTTCTTACTTCTTTCTTACTTATTTCTTACTTCTTTCTTACTTCTTTCTTTCTTCTTTGTTACTTCTTTCATTCTTCTTTCTTACTTCTTTCTTACTTCTTTCTACTTCTTTCTTACTTCTTTCTTACTTCTTTCTTCTTTCTTTCTTACTTCTTTCTTACTTCTTTCTTACTTCTTTCTTTCTTACTTCTTTCTTCCTTCTTTCGTACTTCTTTCTTACTTCTTTCTTACTTCTTTCTTACTTCTTTCTCTACTTCTTTCTTCTTTCTTTCTTACTTCTTTCTTACTTCTTTCTTACTTCTTTCTTACTTCTTCCTTTCTTCTTTCTTACTTCTTTCTTTCTTCTTTCTTACTTCTTTCTTACTTCTTTCTACTTCTTTCTTCTTTCTTTCTTACTTCTTCTTACTTCTTTCTTACTTCTTTCTTACTTCTTTCTTACTTCTTTCTTACTTCTTTCTCTACTTCTTTCTTCTTTCTTTCTTACTTCTTTCTTACTTCTTTCTTACTTCTTTCTTCTTTCCTTCTTGTTTCTTTCTTTCTTCTTTCTTTCTTCTTTCTTTCTTCTTTCTTTCTTCTTTCTTTCTTCTTCTTTCTTCTTTTTTTTCTACATTCTTTCTTCTTTCTTTCTTCTTTCTTCTTTATTCTTTCTTTCTTTCTTCTTTCTTTCTTCGTTCTTTCTTTGATCTTTCTTTCTTTCTTTCTTCTACCTTTCTTCTTTCTTCTTTTTCTCTTCTCTCTTTCTTTCTTCTTTCTTTATTCCTTCTTTCTTCTTTCTTTCTTCTTTCTTTCTTCCTTCTTACGTCTTTCTTACTTCTTTCTCTTCTTCTTTCTTTCTTCTTTCTTTCTTCTTTCTTTCTTACTTCTTTCTTACTTCTTTCTTACTTCTTTCTAACTTCTTTCTTACTTCTTTCTTACTTATTTCTTACTTCTTTCTTACTTCTTTCTTTCTTCTTTGTTACTTCTTTCATTCTTCTTTCTTACTTCTTTCTTACTTCTTCTTACTTCTTTCTTACTTCTTTCTTACTTCTTCTTACTTCTTTCTTACTTCTTTCTTCTTTCTTTCTTACTTCTTTCTTACTTCTTTCTTACTTCTTTCTTACTTCTTTCTTACTTCTTTCTAACTTCTTTCTTTCTTCTTTCTTTCTTCTTCCTTTCTTCTTTGTTACTTACTTCTTTCTTTTTTTCTTTCTTACTTCTTTCTTACTTCTTTCTTACTTCTTTCTTACTTCTTTCTTCTTTCTTTCTTACTTCTTTCTTACTTCTTTCTTACTTCTTTCTTACTTCTTTCTTACTTCTTTCTTACTTCTTTCTTACTTCTTTCTTACTTCTTTCTTCTTTCTTTCTTACTTCTTTCTTACTTCTTTCTTACTTCTTTCTTACTTCTTTCTTACTTCTTTCTAACTTCTTTCTTTCTTCTTTCTTTCTTCTTCCTTTCTTCTTTGTTACTTACTTCTTTCTTTTTTCTTTCTTACTTCTTTCTTACTTCTTTCTTACTTCTTTCTTACTTCTTTCTTCTTTCTTACTTCTTTCTTACTTCTTTCTTACTTCTTTCTTTCTTTCTTCTTTCTTACTTCTTTCTTTCTTTCTTCTTTCTTTCTTCTTTCTTTCTTCTTTCTTTCTTCTTTCTTTCTTCTTTCTTTCTTCTTTCTTTCTTCTTTCTTCTTTCTTTCTTACTTCTTTCTTCTTTCTTTCTTTCTTCTTTCTTTCTTCTATCTTTCTTCTTTCTTTCTTCATTCTTTCTTTCTTTCTTCTTTCTTTCTTTCAACTTTCTTTCTTCTTTCTTTCTTCTCTCTTTCTTTCTTCTTTCTTTCTTCTTTCTTTCTTCTCTCTTTCTTCTCTCTTTCTTTCTTCTTTCTTTCTTCTTTCTTTCTTCTTTCTTTCTTCTTTCTTTCTTCTTTCTTTCTTTCTTCTTTCTTCTTTCTTTCTTACTTCTTTATTCTTTCTTTCTTTCTTCTTTCTTACTTCTTTCTTACGTCTTTCTTTCTTCTTTCTTTCTTACTTCTTTCTTCTTTCTTCTTACTTCTTTCTTACTTCTTTCTTACTCCTTTCTTTCTTACTTCTTTCTTACTTCTTTCGTACTTCTTTCTTACTTCTTTCTTACTCCTTTCTTCTTTCTTTCTTACTTCTTTATTACTTCTTTCTTTCTTCTTTCTTACTTCTTTCTTTCTTCTTTCTTACTTCTTTCTTCTTCTTTCTTACTTCTTTCTTACTTCTTTCTTACTTCTTTCTTCTTTCTTTCTTACTTCTTTCTTACTTCTTTCTTACTTCTTTCTTTCTTTCTTCTTTCTTACTTCTTTCTTTCTTTCTTCTTTCTTTCTTCTTTCTTTCTTCTTTCTTTCTTTCTTCTTTCTTACTTCTTTCTTTCTTCCTTCTTTCTTTCTTCTTTCTTTCCTCTTTCTTTTTTCTTTATTTCTTTTTTCTTTCTTACTTCTTTCTTACTTCTTTCTTTCTTTCTTCTTTCTTTCTTCTTTCTTTCTTCTTTCTTTCTTATTTCTTTATTCTTTCTTCCTTCTTTCTTTATTTCTTACTTCTTTCTTACTTCTTTCTTTCTTTCTTTCTTCTTTCTTTCTTCTTTCTTTCTTTCTTTCTTCTTTCTTTCTTACTTCTTTCTTACTTCTTTCGTACTTCTTTCTTACTTCTTTCGTACTTCTTTCTTCCTTCTTTCTTACTTCTTTCTCTACTTCTTTCTTCTTTCTTTCTTACTTCTTTGTTACTTCTTTCTTACTTCTTTCTTCTTTCCTTCTTGTTTCTTTCTTTCTTCTTTCTTTCTTCTTTCTTTCTTCTTTCTTTCTTCTTTCTTTCTTTCTTCTTTCTTTCTTTTTTTTTCTACATTCTTTCTTCTTTCTTTCTTCTTTCTTCTTTATTCTTTCTTTCTTTCTTCTTTCTTTCTTCATTCTTTCTTTGATCTTTCTTTCTTTCTTTCTTCTACCTTTCTTCTTTCTTCTTTTTTCTTCTCTCTTTCTTTCTTCTTTCTTTATTCTTTCTTTCTTCTTTCTTTCTTCTTTCTTTCTTCCTTCTTACTTCTTTCTTACTTCTTTCTTCTTTCTTCTTTCTTTCTTCTTTCTTTCTTCTTTCTTTCTTACTTCTTTCTTACTTCTTTCTTACTTCTTTCTAACTTCTTTCTTACTTCTTCTTACTTATTTCTTACTTCTTTCTACTTCTTTCTTTCTTCTTTGTTACTTCTTTCATTCTTCTTTCTTACTTCTTTCTTACTTCTTTCTTACTTCTTTCTTACTTCTTTCTTACTTCTTTCTTACTTCTTTCTTACTTCTTTCTTACTTCTTTCTAACTTCTTTCTTTCTTCTTTCTTTCTTCTTCCTTTCTTCTTTGTTACTTACTTCTTTCTTTTTTTCTTTCTTACTTCTTTCTTACTTCTTTCTTACTTCTTTCTTACTTCTTTCTTCTTTCTTTCTTACTTCTTTCTTACTTCTTTCTTACTTCTTTCTTTCTTTCTTCTTTCTTACTTCTTTCTTTCTTTCTTCTTTCTTTCTTCTTTCTTTCTTCTTTCTTTCTTCTTTCTTTATTCTTTCTTCTTTCTTCTTCTTCTTTCTTCTTCTTTCTTCTTTCTTTCTTCTTCTTCTTTCTTTCTTCTTCTTTCTTCATTCTTTCTTTCTTCTTTCTTTCTTTCAACTTTCTTTCTTCTTTCTTTCTTCTCTCTTTCTTTCTTCTTTCTTTCTTCTTTCTTTCTTCTTCTTTCTTCTCTCTTTTCTTCCTGCGTGTGTTTCTTCTTTCTTTCTTCTTTCTTTCTTCTTTCTTTCTTCTTTCTTTCTTCTTTCTTTCTTTCTTTCTTTCTTCTTTCTTCTTTACTTCTTTCTTCTTTCTTCTTTCTTCTTTCTTACTTCTTTCTTACGTCTTTCTTTCTTCTTGTCTTTCTTACTTCTTTCTTCTTTCTTTCTTACTTCTTTCTTACTTCTTTCTTACTCCTTTCTTCTTTCTTTCTTACTTCTTTATTACTTCTTTCTTTCTCTTTCTTACTTCTTTCTTTCTTCTTTCTTACTTCTTTCTTACTTCTTTCTTACTTCTTTCTTCTTTCTTTCTTACTTCTTTCTTACTTCTTTCTTACTTCTTTCTTTCTTTCTTCTTTCTTACTTCTTTCTTTCTTTCTTCTTTCTTTCTTCTTTCTTTCTTCTTTCTTTCTTTCTTCTTTCTTACTTCTTTCTTTCTTCCTTCTTTCTTTCTTCTTTCTTTCCTCTTTCTTTTTTCTTTATTTCTTTTTTCTTTCTTACTTCTTTCTTACTTCTTTCTTTCTTTCTTCTTTCTTCTTCTTTCTTTCTTCTTTCTTTCTTATTTCTTTATTCTTTCTTCCTTCTTTCTTTATTTCTTACTTCTTTCTTACTTCTTTCTTTCTTTCTTTCTTCTTTCTTTCTTCTTTCTTTCTTTCTTTCTTCTTTATTTCTTACTTCTTTCTTACTTCTTTCTTTCTTCTTTCGTACTTCTTTCTTACTTCTTTCTTACTTCTTTCTTACTTCTTTCTTCTTTCTTTCTTACTTCTTTCTTACTTCTTGCTAACTTCTTTCTTTTTTCTATCTTTCTTCTTTCTTTCTTCTTTCTTTCTTGTTTCTTTCTTACTTCTTTCTTCTTTCTTTCTTACTTCTTTCTTACTTCTTTCTTTCTTCTTTCGTACTTCTTTCTTACTTCTTTCTTACTTCTTTCTTACTTCTTTCTTCTTTCTTTCTTACTTCTTTCTTACTTCTTTCTTGCTTCTTTCTTACTTCTTTCTTACTTCTTTCTTTCTTCTTTCTTACTTCTTTATTTCTTCTTTCTTATACTTCTTTCTTACTTCTTTCTTACTTCTTTCTTACTTCTTTCTTACTTATTTCTTCTTCTCTCTTTCTTCTCTCTTTCTTCTCTCTTCTTCTTTCTTTCTTCTTTCTTCTTTCTTCTTACTTCTTTATTACTTCTTTCTTTCTTCTTTCTTACTTCTTTCTTTCTTCTTTCTTACTTCTTTCTTACTTCTTTCTTACTTATTTCTTTCTTCTCTCTTTCTTCTCTCTTTCTTCTCTCTTTCTTCTTTCTTTCTTCTTTCTTTCTTCTTTCTTTCTTCCTTCTTTCTTTCTTCTTTCTTTGTTCTTTCTTTTTCTTTATTTCTTTTTTCTTTCTTTTTTCTTTCTTTCTTCTTTCTTTCTTCTTTCTTTCTAATTCTATTTTCTTTCTTCTTTCTTTCTCCTCTCTTTCTGTCTTCTTTATTTTTCTTTCTTTCTTCTTCTTTCTTCTTTGTTTCTTACTTCTTTCTTCTTTCTTTCTTTCTTTCTTTCTTCTTTCTTTCTTCTTTCTTTCTTTCTTCTTCTTTCTTTCTTTCTTCTTTCTTCTTTCTTCTTTCTTCTTTCTTTCTTACTTCTTTCTTCTCTCTTTCTTCTTTCTTTCTTCTTTCTTTCTTCTCTCTTTCTTTCTTCTTTCTTTCTTCTTTCTTTCTTCTTTCTTTCTTCTTTCTTCTTTCTTTCTTCTTTCTTTCTTCTCCTTTCTTCTCTCTTTCTTCTTTCTTTCTTCTTTCTTTCTTCTTTCTTTCTTCTCTCTTTCTTTCATCTTTCTTTCTTCTTTCTTTCTTCTATCTTTCTTCTTTCTTACTTCTTTCTTACTTCTTTCTTCTTTCTTCTTTCTTTCTTCTTTCTTTCTTCTTTCTTTCTTACTTCTTTCTTACTTCTTTCTTACTTCTTTCTTTCTTTCTTCTTTCTTTCTTCTTTCTTTCTCTTCTTTTCTTATTTCTTTATTCTTTCTTTCTTCTTTCTTTCTTTCTTACTTCTTTCTTAATTCTTTCTTTCTTTCTTTCTTCTTTCTTTCTTCTTTCTTTCTTTCTTTCTTCTTTCTTTCTTTATTCTTTCTTTCTTCTTTCTTTCTTCTTTCTTTCTTCATTCTTTCTTCTTTCTTTCTTTCTTTCTTCTTTCTGTCTTTCTACTTTCTCTCTTCTTTCTTTCTTCACTCTTTCTTTCTTCTTTCTTTCTTCTTTCTTTCTTCTTTCTTTCTCCTTTCTTTCTTCTTTCTTTCTTACTTCTTTCTTACTTCTTTCTTTCTTCTTTCTTCTTTCTTTCTTACTTATTTCTTCTTTCTTTCTTTCTTCTTTCTTACTTCTTTCTTACTTCTTTCTTACTTCTTTCTTACTTCTTTCTTTCTTACTTCTTTCTTACTTCTTTCGTACTTATTTATTACTTCTTTCATACTTCTTTCTTACTTACTTCTTTCTTACTTCTTTCGTACTTCTTTCTTACTTCTTTCTACTTCTTTCTTACTTCCTTCTCTACTTCTTTCTTCTTTCTTTCTTACTTCTTTCTTACTTCTTTCATACTTCTTTCTTACTTCTTCCTTTCTTCTTTCTTACTTCTTTCTTTCTTCTTTCTTACTTCTTTCTTACTTCTTTCTTACTTCTTTCTTACTTCTTTCTTCTTTCTTTCTTACTTCTTTCTTACTTCTTTCTTGCTTCTTTCTTACTTCTTTCTTACTTCTTTCTTTCTTCTTTCTTACTTCTTTCTTACTTCTTTCTTCTTTCTTTCTTACTTCTTTCTTACTTCTTTCTTACTTCTTTCTTCTTTCTTCTTTCTTACTTTTTTTCTTTCTTTCTTCTTTCTTTCTTCTTTCTTTCTAATTTCTATTTTCTTTCTTCTTTCTTTCTTCTCTCTTTCTTCTCTCTTTCTTCTTTCTTCTTCTTTCTTCTCTCTTTCTGTCTTCTTTATTTCTTCTTTCTTTCTTCTTTCTTTCTTCTTTGTTTCTTACTTCTTTCTTCTTTCTTTCTTACTTCTTTCTTACTTCTTTCTTACTTCTTTCTTTCTTCTTCCTTTCTTCTTTGTTTCTTACTTCTTTCTTCTTTCTTACTTCTTTCTTACTTCTTTCTTACTTCTTTCTTTTTTCTTTCTTACTTCTTTCTTACTTCTTTCTTACTTCTTTCTTACTTCTTTCTTCTTTCTTTCTTACTTCTTTCATACTTCTTTCTTACTTCTTTCTTTCTTTCTTCTTTCTTACTTCTTTCTTTCTTTCTTCTTTCTTTCTTCTTTCTTTCTTCTTTCTCTCTTTCTTCTTTCTTACTTCTTTCTTACTTCTTTCTTCTTTCTTCTTTCTTTCTTCTTTCTTCTTCTTTCTTACTTCTTTCTTACTTCTTTCTTACTTCTTTCTTTCTTTCTTCTTTCTTTCTTCTTTCTTTCTTCTTTCTTTCTTCTTTCTTTCTTCTTTCGTACTTCTTTCTTACTTCTTTCTTTAATTCTTACTTCTTTCTTACTTCTTTCTTTCTTTCTTTCTTCTTTCTTTCTTCTTTCTTTCTTACTTCTTTCTTACTTCTTTCTTTCTTCTTTCGTACTTCTTTCTTACTTCTTTCTTACTTCTTTCTTATTTCTTTCTTCTTTCTTTCTTACTTCTTTCTTACTTCTTGCTAACTTCTTTCTTTTTTCTATCTTTCTTCTTTCTTTCTTCTGTCTTTCTTCTTTCTTTCTTACTTCTTTCTTCTTTCTTTCTTACTTCTTTCTTACTTCTTTCTTACTTCTTTCTTACTTCTTTCTTCTTCTTTCGTACTTCTTTCTTACTTCTTTCTTACTTCTTTCTTACTTCTTTCTTCTTTCTTTCTTACTTCTTTCTTACTTCTTTCTTGCTTTTTCTTACTTCTTTCTTACTTCTTTTCTTTCTTCTTTCTTACTTCTTTCTTTCTTCTTTCTTACTTCTTTCTTACTTCTTTCTTACTTCTTTCTTACTTCTTTCTTACTTCTTTCTTACTTCTTTCTTACTTCTTTCTTTCTTCTCTCTTTCTTCTCTCTTTCTTCTCTCTTTCTTCTTTCTTTCTTCTTTCTTCTTTCTTTCTTCCTTCTTTCTTTCTTCTTTCTTCTTCTTTCTTTTTTCTTTCTTTCTTTTTTCTTTCTTCTTTCTTTCTTCTTCTTTCTTTCTTCTTTCTTTTTATTTCTTCTTTCTTTCTTCTTTCTTTCTTCTCTCTTTCTTCTCTCTTTCTTCTTTCTTTCTTCTTTCTTTCTTCTCTCTTTCTTTCTTCTTTCTTTCTTCTTTCTTTCTTCTTTCTTCTTCTTTCTTCTTTCTTTCTTTCTTTCTTCTTTCTTCTTTCTTTCTCCTTTCTTTCTTCTTTTCTTTCTTCTTTCTTTCTTTCTTTCTTTCTTCTTTCTTTCTTTCTACTTTCTTTCTTCTTTCTTTCTTCTCTCTTTCTTCTTTCTTTCTTCTTTCTTTCTTCTCTCTTTCTTTCTTCTTTCTTTCTTCTTTCTTTCTCCTTTCTTTCGTCTTTCTTTCTTATTTCTTTCTTTCTTTCTTTCTTCTTTCTTTCTTTCTACTTTCTTTCTTCTTTCTTTCTTCTCTCTTTCTTCTTCTTTCTTCTTTCTTACTTCTTTCTTACTTCTTTCTTCTTTCTTCTTTCTTTCTTCTTCTTTCTTCTTTCTTTCTTACTTCTTCTTACTTCTTTCTTCTTTCTTCTTTCTTTCTTCTTCTTTCTTTCTTTCTTCTTACTTCTTTCTTACTTCTTTCTTTCTTTCTTTCTTCTTTCTTTCTTCTTTCTTTCTTTCTTTCTTCTTTCTTTCTTTCTTCTTTCTTTCTTTCTTCTTTCTTCTTTCTTTCTTCTTTCTTTCTTCTCTCTTCTTCTTTCTTTCTTCTTTCTTTCTTCTCTCTTTCTTTCTTCTTTCTTTCTTCTTTCTTACTTTCTTTCTTCTTTCTTTCTTCTCCTTTCTTCTCTCTTTCTTCTTTCTTTCTTCTTTCTTTCTTCTTTCTTTCTTCTCTCTTTCTTTCTTCTTTCTTTCTTCTTTCTTTCTTCTATCTTTCTTCTTTCTTACTTCTTTCTTACTTCTTTCTTCTTTCTTCTTTCTTTCTTCTTTCTTTCTTCTTTCTTTCTTACTTCTTTCTTACTTCTTTCTTAATTCTTTCTTTCTTTATTCTTTCTTCTTCTTCTTTCTTCTTTCTTTCTTCATTCTTTCTTCTTTCTTTCTTTCTTTCTTCTTTCTGTCTTTCTACTTTCTCTCTTCTTTCTTTCTTCACTCTTTCTTCTTCTTTCTTTCTTCTTTCTTTCTTCTTTCTTTCTCCTTTCTTTCTTCTTTCTTTCTTACTTCTTTCTTACTTCTTTCTTTCTTCTTTCTTCTTTCTTTCTTTCTTCTTTCTTCTTTCTTTCTTACTTAATTTCTTCTTTCTTTCTTTCTTCTTTCTTACTTCTTTCTAACTTCTTTCTTACTTCTTTCTTACTTCTTTCTTTCTTACTTCTTTCTTACTTCTTTCGTACTTCTTTATTACTTCTTTCATACTTCTTTCTTACTTACTTCTTTCTTACTTCTTTCGTACTTCTTTCTTACTTCTTTCTTACTTCTTTCTTACTTCCTTCTCTACTTCTTTCTTCTTTCTTTCTTACTTCTTTCTTACTTCTTTCTTACTTCTTTCTTACTTCTTCCTTTCTTCTTTCTTACTTCTTTCTTTCTTCTTTCTTACTTCTTTCTTACTTCTTTCTTACTTCTTTCTTCTTTCTTTCTTACTTCTTTCTTACTTCTTTCTTACTTCTTTCGTACTTCTTTCTTACTTCTTTCTTACTTCTTTCTCTACTTCTTTCTTCTTTCTTTCTTACTTCTTTCTTACTCTTTCTTACTTCTTTCTTCTTTCCTTCTTGTTCTTTCTTTCTTCTTTCTTTCTTCTTTCTTTCTTCTTTTCTTCATTCTTTCTTCTTTCTTTCTTTCTTCTTTCTGTCTTTCTACTTTCTCTCTTCTTTCTTACTTCACTCTTTCTTTCTTCTTTCTTTCTTCTTTCTTTCTTCTTTCTTTCTCCTTTCTTTCTCCTTTCTTTCTTCTTTCTTTCTTACTTCTTTCTTACTTCTTTCTTCTTCTTTCTTCTTTCTTTCTTTCTTCTTTCTTCTTTCTTTCTTACTTATTTCTTCTTTCTTCTTTCTTCTTTCTTACTTCTTTCTTACTTCTTTCTTACTTCTTTCTTTCTTACTTCTTTCTTACTTTTTTCGTACTTCTTTCTTACTTCTTTCTTACTTCTTTCTTTCTTACTTCTTTCTTCCTTCTTTCGTACTTCTTTCTTACTTCTTTCTTACTTCTTTCTTACTTCTTTCTCTACTTCTTTCTTCTTTCTTTCTTACTTCTTCTTACTTCTTTCTTACTTCTTTCTTACTTCTTCCTTTCTTCTTTCTTACTTCTTTCTTTCTTCTTTCTTACTTCTTTCTTACTTCTTTCTTACTTCTTTCTTCTTTCTTTCTTACTGCTTTCTTACTTCTTTCTTCCTTCTTTCGTACTTCTTTCTTACTTCTTTCTTACTTCTTTCTTACTTCTTTCTCTACTTCTTTCTTCTTTCTTTCTTACTTCTTTCTTACTTCTTTCTTACTTCTTTCTTAACTTCTTCCTTTCTTCTTTCTTACTTCTTTCTTTCTTCTTTCTTACTTCTTTCTTACTTCTTTTCTTACTTCTTCTTCTTTCTTTCTTACTTCTTTCTTACTTCTTTCTTACTTCTTTCGTACTTCTTTCTTACTTCTTTCTTACTTCTTTCTCTACTTCTTTCTTCTTTCTTTCTTACTTCTTTCTTACTTCTTTCTTACTTCTTTCTTCTTTCCTTCTTGTTTCTTTCTTTCTTCTTTCTTTCTTCTTTCTTTCTTCTTTCTTTCTTTCTTCTTTCTTTCTTTTTTTTTTCTACATTCTTTCTTCTTTCTTTCTTCTTTCTTCTTTATTCTTCTTTCTTCTTCTTTCTTTCTTCGTTCTTTCTTTGATCTTTCTTTCTTTCTTTCTTCTGCCTTTCTTCTTTCTTCTTTTTTTCTTCTCTCTTTCTTTCTTCTTTCTCTCTTCTTTCTTTCTTCTTTCTTTCTTCTTTCTTTCTTACTTCTTTCTTACTTCTTTCTAACTTCTTTCTTAACTTCTTTCTTACTTATTTCTTACTTCTTTCTACTTCTTTCTTTCTTCTTTGTTACTTCTTTCATTCTTCTTTCTTACTTCTTCTTACTTCTTTCTTACTTCTTTCTTACTTCTTTCTTACTTCTTTCTTACTTCTTTCTTCTTTCTTCTTACTTCTTTCTTACTTCTTTCTTACTTCTTTCTTACTTCTTTCTTACTTCTTTCTTACTTCTTTCTAACTTCTTTCTTCTTCTTTCTTTCTTCTTTCCTTTCTTCTTTGTTACTTACTTCTTTCTTTTTTTCTTCTTACTTCTTTCTTACTTCTTTCTTACTTCTTCTTACTTCTTTCTTCTTTCTTCTACTTCTTTCTTACTTCTTTCTTACTTCTTCTTTCTTTCTTCTTTCTTACTTCTTTCTTTCTTTCTTCTTTCTTCTTCTTTCTTTCTTCTTTCTTTCTTCTTTCTTTCTTCTTTCTTTCTTCTTCTTTCTTCTTTCTTCTTCTTTCTTACTTCTTTCTTCTTTCTTTCTTTCTTCTTTCTTTCTTCTTCTTTCTTCTTTCTTTCTTCATTCTTTCTTTCTTTCTTCTTTCTTTCTTTCAACTTTCTTCTTCTTTCTTTCTTCTCTCTTTCTTTCTTCTTTCTTTCTTCTTTCTTTCTTCTTTCTTTCTTCTTCTTTCTTTCTTCTTTCTTCTTTCTTTCTTACTTCTTTCTTCTTTCTTTCTTTCTTCTTTCTACTTCTTTCTTACTCCTTTCTTTCTTACTTCTTTCTTACTACTTTCGTACTTCTTCTTACTTCTTTCTTACTCCTTTCTTCTTTCTTTCTTTCTTCTTTCTTTCTTCTTTCTTTCTTCTTTCTTACTTCTTTCTTACTTCTTTCTTCTTTCTTCTTTCTTTCTCTTTCTTTCTTCTTTCTTTCTTACTTCTTTCTTACTTCTTTCTAACTTCTTTCTTACTTCTTTCTTACTTATTTCTTACTTCTTTCTTACTTCTTTCTTTCTTCTTTGTTACTTCTTCATTCTTCTTTCTTACTTCTTTCTTACTTCTTTCTTACTTCTTTCTTACTTCTTTCTTACTTCTTTCTTACTTCTTTCTTCTTTCTTTCTTACTTCTTTCTTACTTCTTTCTTACTTCTTTCTTACTTCTTTCTTACTTCTTTCTTACTTCTTTCTAACTTCTTTCTTTCTTCTTTCTTTCTTCTTTTTTCTTATTTCTTTATTCTTTCTTCCTTCTTTCTTATTTCTTACTTCTTTCTTACTTCTTTCATTCTTTCTTTCTTCTTTCTTTCTTCTTTCTTTCTTTCTTTCTTCTTTCTTTCTTACTTCTTTCTACTTCTTTCTTTCTTCTTTCGTACTTCTTTCTTACTTCTTTCTTACTTCTTTCTTACTTCTTCTTCTTCTTTCTTACTTCTTTCTTACTTCTTGCTAACTTCTTTCTTTTTCTATCTTTCTTCTTTCTTTCTTCTTCTTTCTTCTTTCTTTCTTACTTCTTTCTTCTTTCTTTCTTACTTCTTTCTTACTTCTTTCTTCTTCTTTCGTACTTCTTTCTTACTTCTTTCTTACTTCTTTCTTACTTCTTTCTTCTTTCTTTCTTACTTCTTCTTACTTCTTCTTCTTCTTTCTTACTTCTTTCTTACTTTCTTTCTTCTCTTTCTTACTTCTTTCTTTCTTCTTTCTTACTTTTTCTTACTTCTTTCTTACTTCTTTCTTACTTCTTTCTTACTTCTTTCTTACTTCTTTCTTACTTATTTCTTTCTTCTCTCTTCTTCTCTCTTTCTTCTCTCTTTCTTCTTTCTTTCTTCTTTCTTCTTTCTTCTTACTTCTTTATTACTTCTTTCTTTCTTTTTTCTACTCTTTCTTTCTTCTTTCTTACTTCTTTCTTACTTCTTTCTTACTTCTTTCTTAACTCCTTTCTTACTTCTTTCTACTTCTTCTTACTTCTTTCTACTTATTTCTTTCTTCTCTCTTCTTCTCTCTTTCTTCTTTCTTCTTCTTCTTTCTTCTTTCTTTCTTCCTTCTTTCTTCTTCTTTCTTGTTCTTTCTTTTTCTTTATTTCTTTTTCTTTCTTTTTCTTTCTTTCTTCTTTCTTTCTTCTTACTTTCTAATTTCTATTTCTTTCTTCTTTCTTTCTTCTCTCTTTCTTCTCTCTTTCTTCTTTCTTCTTTCTTTCTTCTCTCTTTCTGTCTTCTTTATTTCTTCTTTCTTTCTTCTTTCTTTCTTCTTTGTTTCTTACTTCTTTCTTCTTTCTTTCTTACTTCTTTCTTACTTCTTTCTTACTTCTTTCTTTCTTCTTCCTTTCTTCTTTGTTCTTACTTCTTTCTTCTTTCTTTCTTACTTCTTTCTTACTTCTTTCTTACTGCTTTCTTTTCTCCTTTCTTACTTCTTTCTTACTTCTTTCTTACTTCTTTCTTACTTCTTTCTTCTTTCTTCTTTCTTTCTTCTTTCTTCTTCTTTCTTTCTTACTTCTTTCTTACTTCTTTCTTACTTCTTTCTTTCTTTCTTCTTTCTTTCTTCTTTCTTTCTTCTTTCTTTCTTATTTCTTTATTCTTTCTTCCTTCTTTCTTTATTTCTTACTTCTTTCTTATTTCTTTCTTTCTTTCTTCTTCTTTCTTTCTTCTTTCTTCTTTCTTCTCTTTCTTTCTTACTTCTTTCTTACTTCTTTCTTTCTTCTTTCGTACTTCTTTCTTACTTCTTTCATACTTCTTTCTTATTTCTTTCTCTTTCTTTCTACTTCTTTCTTACTTCTTGCTAACTTCTTTCTTTTTTCTATCTTTCTTCTTTCTTTCTTCTTTCTTTCTTCTTTCTTTCTTACTTCTTTCTTCTTCTTTCTTACTTCTTTCTAACTTCTTTCTTACTTCTTTTCTTACTTCTTTCTTTCTTCTTTCGTACTTCTTTCTTACTTCTTTCTTACTTCTTTCTACTTCTTTCTTCTTTCTTTCTTACTTCTTTCTTACTTCTTTCTTGCTTCTTTCTTACTTCTTTCTTACTTCTTTCTTTCTTCTTTCTTACTTCTTTCTTTCTTCTTTCTTACTTCTTTCTTACTTCTTTCTTACTTCTTACTTACTTCTTTCTTACTTCTTTCTTACTTCTTTCTTACTTCTTCTTACTTATTTCTTTCTTCTCTCTTCTCTCTTTCTTCTCTCTTTCTTCTTTCTTTCTTCTTTCTTCTTTCTTTCTTCCTTCTTTCTTTCTTCTTTCTTCTTCTTTCTTTTTTCTTTACTTCTTTTTCTTCTTCTTTCTTTCTTTCTTCTTTCTTTCTTCTTTCTTTTATTTCTTCTTTCTTTCTTCTTTCTTTCTTCTCTCTTTCTTCTCTCTTTCTTCTTTCTTTCTTCTTTCTTTCTTCTCTCTTTCTTTCTTCTTTCTTTCTTCTTTCTTTCTTCTTTCTTTCTTCTTTCTTCTTCTTCTTTCTTTCTTCTTTCTTCTTTCTTCTCCTTTCTTTCTTCTTTCTTTCTTATTTCTTTCTTTCTTCTTTCTTCTTTCTTTCTTTCTACTTTCTTTCTTCTTTCTTTCTTCTCTCTTTCTTCTTTCTTCTCTTTCTTTCTTCTCCTTTCTTCTCTCTTTCTTCTTTCTTCTTCTTTCTTACTTCTTTCTTACTTCTTTCTTCTTTCTTCTTTCTTTCTTCTTTCTTTCTTCTTTCTTTCTTACTTCTTTCTTACTTCTTCTTCTTTCTTCTTTCTTTCTTCTTTCTTTCTTTCTTTCTTTCTTACTTCTTTCTTACTTCTTCTTTCTTTCTTTCTTCTATCTTTCTTCTTCTTCTTTCTTCTTCTTTCTTCTTTCTTCTTTCTTTCTTTTCTTCTTCTCTTCTTTCTTCTTCTTTCTTCTCTCTTTCTTCTTTCTTTCTCCTTTCTTTCTTCTCCTTTCTTCTCTCTTTCTTCTTTCTTTCTTCTTTCTTTCTTCTTTCTTTCTTCTCTCTTTCTTCTTCTTTCTTTCTTCTTTCTTCTTCTTTCTTTCTTCTTTCTTTCTCCTTTCTTTCTTCTTTCTTCTTCTTTCTTTCTTACTTCTTTCTTACTTCTTTCTTACTTCTTTCTTTCTTTCTTCTTTCTTCTTCTTTCTTTCTTCTTTCTTTCTTATTTCTTTATTCTTTCTTTCTTCTTTCTTTCTCTTACTTCTTTCTTACTTCTTACTTTCTTTCTTCTTTCTTTCTTCTTTCTTTCTTTCTTCTTTCTTCTTATTCTTTCTTTCTTCTTTCTTTCTTCTTTCTTCTTCATCTTCTTCTTTCTTTCTTCTTCTTTCTGTCTTTCTACTTTCTCTCTTCTTTCTTTCTTCACTCTTTCTTCTTCATTCTTCTTCTTTCTTTCTTCTTTCTTTCTCCTTTCATTCTTCTTTCTTCTTACTTCTTTCTTACTTCTTTCTTCTTCTTTCTTCTTTCTTTCTTCTTCTTCTTCTTTCTTTCTTACTTATTTCTTCTTTCTTCTTTCTTCTTTCTTACTTCTTTCTTACTTTTTTCTTACTTCTTCTTACTTCTTCTACTCTTCTTACTTCTTTCTTTCTTACTTCTTTCTTACTTCTTCTTACTTCTTTCTTACTTCTTCCTTCTTCTTTCTTACTTCTTTCTTTCTTCTTTCTTACTTCTTTCTTACTTCTTTCTTACTTCTTTCTTCTTCTTCTTACTTCTTTCTTACTTCTTTCTTACTTCTTTCGTACTTCTTTCTTACTTCTTTCTTACTTCTTTCTCTACTTCTTTCTTCTTTCTTCTTACTTCTTTCTTACTTCTTTCTTACTTCTTTCTTCTTTCCTTCTTGTTTCTTTCTTTCTTCTTTCTTTCTTCTTTCTTTCTTCTTTCTTCATTCTTTCTTCTTTCTTTCTTTCTTCTTTCTGTCTTTCTAACTTTCTCTCTTCTTTCTTACTTCACTCTTTCTTCTTCTTCTTTCTTCTTTCTTCTTCTTTCTTTCTCCTTTCTTCTCCTTTCTTTCTTCTTTCTTTCTTACTTCTTTCTTACTTCTTTCTTTCTTCTTTCTTCTTTCTTTCTTTCTTCATTCTTCTTTCTTTCTTACTTATTTCTTCTTTCTTTCTTTCTTCTTTCTTACTTCTTTCTTACTTCTTTCTTACTTCTTTCTTTCTTACTTCTTTCTTACTTCTTTCGTACTTCTTTCTTACTTCTTTCTTCTTTCTTTCTTACTGCTTTCTTACTTCTTTCTTCCTTCTTTCGTACTTCTTTCTTACTTCTTTCTTACTTCTTTCTTACTTCTTTCTCTACTTCTTTCTCTTTCTTTCTTACTTCTTTCTTACTTCTTTCTTACTTCTTTCTTACTTCTTCCTTTCTTCTTTCTTACTTCTTTCTTTCTTCTTTCTTACTTCTTTCTTACTTCTTTCTTACTTCTTTCTTCTTTCTTTCTTACTTCTTTCTTACTTCTTTCTTACTTCTTTCTTCTTTCTTTCTTACTTCTTTCTTACTTCTTTCTTACTTCTTTCGTACTTCTTTCTTACTTCTTTCTTACTTCTTTCTCTACTTCTTTCTTCTTTCTTTCTTACTTCTTTCTTACTTCTTTCTTACTTCTTTCTTCTTTCCTTCTTGTTTCTTTCTTTCTTCTTTCTTTCTTCTTTCTTTCTTTCTTCTTTCTTTCTTTTTTTTTCTACATTCTTTCTTCTTTCTTTCTTCTTTCTTCTTTATTCTTTCTTTCTTTCTTCTTTCTTTCTTCGTTCTTTCTTTGATCTTTCTTTCTTTCTTTCTTCTGCCTTTCTTCTTTCTTCTTTTTTTCTTCTCTCTTTCTTACTTCTTTCTTCTTCCTTCTTGTTTCTTTCTTTCTTCTTTCTTTCTTCTTTCTTTCTTCTTCTTTCTTTCTTCTTTCTTCTTTTTTTTCTACATTCTTTCTTCTTTCTTTCTTCTTTCTTCTTTATTCTTTCTTTCTTTCTTCTTTCTTTCTTCGTTCTTTTCTTTGATCTTTCTTTCTTTCTTTCTTCTGCCTTTCTTCTTTCTTCTTTTTTCTTCTCTCTTTCTTACTTCTTTCTTCTTTCTTCTTTCTTTCTTCTTTCTTTATTCTTTCTTTCTTACTTCTTTCTTACTTCTTCTAACTTCTTTCTTACTTCTTTCTTACTTATTTCTTACATCTTTCTTACTTCTTTCTTTCTTCTTTTTACTTCTTTCAATCTTCTTCTTACTTCTTTCTTACTTCTTTCTTACTTCTTTCTTACTTCTTCTTACTTCTTTCTACTTCTTCCTTCTTTCTTTCTTACTTCTTTCTTACTTCTTTCTTACTTCTTTCTACTTCTTTCTTACTTCTTTCTAACTTCTTTCTTTCTTCTTTCTTTCTTCTTTTTTTCTTATTTCTTATCTTCTTCCTTCTTTCTTATTTCTTACTTCTTCTTACTTCTTTCATTCTTTCTTTCTTCTTTCTTCTTCTTTCTTTCTTTCTTTCTTCTTTCTTTCTTACTTCTTTCTTACTTCTTTCTTTCTTCTTTCGTACTTCTTTCTTACTCTTTCTTACTTCTTTCTTACTTCTTTCTTCTTTCTTTCTTACTTCTTTCTTACTTCTTGCTAACTTCTTTCTTTTTCTATCTTTCTTCTTTCTTTCTTCTTTCTTTCTTCTTTCTTTCTTACTTCTTTCTTCTTTCTTTCTTACTTCTTTCTTACTTCTTCTTTCTTCTTTCGTACTTCTTTCTACTTCTTTCTTACTTCTTTCTTACTTCTTCTTCTTTCTTTCTTACTTCTTTCTTACTTCTTTCTTGCTTCTTTCTACTTCTTTCTTACTTCTTTCTTTCTTCTTTCTTACTTCTTTCTTCTTCTTTCTTACTTTTTCTTACTTCTTTCTTACTTCTTTCTTACTTCTTTCTTACTTCTTTCTTACTTCTTTCTTACTTATTTCTTTCTTCTCTCTTTCTTCTCTCTTCTTCTCTCTTTCTTCTTTCTTTCTTCTTTCTTCTTTCTTTCTTACTTCTTTATTACTTCTTTCTTTCTTCTTTCTTACTTCTTTCTTTCTTCTTTCTTACTTCTTTCTTACTTCTTTCTTACTCTTTCTTACTCCTTTCTTACTTCTTTCTTACTTCTTTCTTACTTCTTTCTTACTTATTTCTTTCTTCTCTCTTTCTTCTCTCTTTCTTCTTTCTTTCTTCTTTCTTTCTTCTTTCTTTCTTCCTTCTTTCTTTCTTCTTTCTTTGTTCTTTCTTTTTCTTTATTTCTTTTTTCTTTCTTTTTTCTTTCTTTCTTCTTTCTTTCTTCTTTGTTTCTTACTTCTTTCTTCTTTCTTTCTTACTTCTTTCTTACTTCTTTCTTACTTCTTTCTTTCTTCTCTCTTTCTGTCTTCTTTCTTTCTTCTTTCTTTCTTCTTTCTTTCTTCTTTGTTTCTTACTTCTTTCTTCTTTCTTTCTTACTTCTTTCTTACTTCTTTCTTACTTCTTTCTTACTTCTTTCTTTTCTCCTTCTTACTTCTTTCTTACTTCTTTCTTACTTCTTTCTTACTTCTTTCTTCTTCTTTCTTACTTCTTTCTACTTCTTTCTTACTTCTTTCTTTCTTCTTCTTTCTTACTTCTTTCTTTCTTTCTCTTCTTTCTTCTTTCTTTCTTCTTTCTTCTTTCTTCTTCTTACTTCTTTCTTACTTCTTTCTTCTTTCTTCTTTCTTTCTTCTTTCTTTCTTCTTTCTTTCTTACTTCTTTCTTACTTCTTTCTTCTTTCTTCTTTCTTTCTCTTTCTTTCTTTCTTTCTTTCTTACTTCTTTCTTACTTCTTTCTTTCTTTCTTTCTTTCTATCTTCTTCTTTCTTCTTTCTTTCTTCTTTCTTCTTTCTTCTTTCTTTCTTTCTTCTTTCTTCTTTCTTTCTTCTTTCTTTCTTCTCTCTTTCTTCTTCTTTCTTCTTTCTTTCTTCTCCTTTCTTCTCTCTTTCTTCTCTCTTTCTTCTTTCTTTCTTCTTTCTTTCTTCTCTCTTTCTTTCTTCTTTCTTTCTTCTTCTTTCTTCTTTCTTCTTCTTTCTTCTCCTTTCTTTCTTCATTCTTTCTTCTTTCTTTCTTACTTCTTTCTTACTTCTTTCTTACTTCTTTCTTTCTTTCTTCTTTCTTTCTTCTTTCTTTCTTCTTTCTTTCTTATTTCTTTATTCTTTCTTTCCTTCTTTCTTTCTTCTACTTCTTTCTTACTTCTTTCTTTCTTCTCTTCTTTCTTCTTTCTTTCTTTCTTCTTTCTTTCTTTATTCTTTCTTTCTTCTTTCTTTCTTCTTTCTTTCATTCATTCTTTCTTCTTTCTTTCTTTCTTCTTTCTGTCTTCTACTTTCCTCTTCTTTCTTTCTTCACTCTTTCTTCTTCTTCTTTCTTCTTTCTTTCTTCTTTCTTTCTCCTTTCTTTCTTCTTTCTTTCTTACTTCTTCTTACTTCTTTCTTTCTTCTTCTTCTTTCTTTCTTTCTTCTTTCTTCTTCTTTCTTACTTATTTCTTCTTTCTTTCTTTCTTCTTTCTTACTTCTTTCTTACTTTTTCTTACTTCTTTCTTACTTCTTTCTTACTTCTTTCTTACTTCTTTCTTTCTTACTCTTTCTTACTTCTTTCTTACTTCTTTCTTACTTCTTCCTTTCTTCTTTCTTACTTCTTTCTTTCTTCTTTCTTACTTCTTTCTTACTTCTTTCTTACTTCTTCTTCTTTCTTTCTACTTCTTTCTTACTTCTTTCTTACTTCTTTCGTACTTCTTTCTTACTTCCTTTCTTACTTCTTTCTCTACTTCTTTCTTCTTCTTTCTTACTTCTTTCTTACTTCTTTCTTACTTCTTTCTTCTTTCCTTCTTGTTTCTTTCTTTCTTCTTTCTTTCTTCTTTCTTTCTTCTTTTCTTCATTCTTCTTCTTCTTTCTTTCTTCTTCGTCTTTCTACTTTCTCTCTTCTTTCTTACTTCACTCTTTCTTTCTCTTTCTTTCTTCTTTCTTTCTTCTTTCTTTCTCCTTTCTTTCTCCTTTCTTTCTTCTTTCTTTCTTACTTCTTCTTACTTCTTTCTTTCTTCTTTCTTCTTTCTTTCTTTCTTCATTCTTCTTTCTTTCTTACTTATTTCTTCTTTCTTTCTTTCTTCTTTCTTACTTCTTTCTTACTTCTTTCTTACTTCTTTCTTTCTTACTTCTTTCTTACTTCTTTCGTACTTCTTTCTTACTTCTTTCTTCTTTCTTTCTTACTGCTTTCTTACTTCTTTCTTCCTTCTTTCGTACTTCTTTCTTACTTCTTTCTTACTTCTTTCTTACTTCTTTCTCTACTTCTTTCTTCTTTCTTCTTACTTCTTTCTTACTTCTTTCTTACTTCTTTCTTACTTCTTCCTTTCTTCTTTCTTACTTCTTTCTTTCTTCTTTCTTACTTCTTTCTTACTTCTTTCTTACTTCTTTCTTCTTTCTTTCTTACTTCTTTCTTACTTCTTTCTTACTTCTTTCTTCTTTCTTTCTTACTTCTTTCTTACTTCTTTCTTACTTCTTTCGTACTTCTTTCTTACTTCTTTCTTACTTCTTTCTCTACTTCTTTCTTCTTTCTTTCTTACTTCTTTCTTACTTCTTTCTTACTTCTTTCTTCTTTCCTTCTTGTTCTTTCTTTCTTCTTTCTTTCTTCTTTCTTTCTTTCTTCTTCTTTCTTTTTTTTCTACATTCTTTCTTCTTTCTTTCTTCTTTCTTCTTTATTCTTTCTTTCTTTCTTCTTTCTTTCTTCGTTCTTTCTTTGATCTTTCTTTCTTTCTTTCTTCTGCCTTTCTTCTTTCTTCTTTTTTCTTCTCTCTTTCTTACTTCTTTCTTCTTTCCTTCTTGTTTCTTTCTTTCTTCTTTCTTTCTTCTTTCTTTCTTCTTTCTTTCTTTCTTCTTTCTTCTTTTTTTTTCTACATTCTTTCTTCTTTCTTTCTTCTTTCTTCTTTATTCTTTCTTTCTTTCTTCTTTCTTTCTTCGTTCTTTCTTGATCTTTCTTTCTTTCTTTCTTCTGCCTTTCTTCTTTCTTCTTTTTTTCTTCTCTCTTTCTTACTTCTTTCTTCTTTCTTCTTTCTTTCTCTTTCTTTATTCTTTCTTCTTACTTCTTTCTTACTTCTTTCTAACTTCTTTCTTACTTCTTTCTTACTTATTTCTTACTTCTTTCTTACTTCTTTCTTCTTCTTGTTACTTCTTTCATTCTTCTTTCTTACTTCTTTCTTACTTCTTTCTTACTTCTTTCTTACTTCTTTCTTACTTCTTTCTTACTTCTTACTTCTTTCTTTCTTACTTCTTTCTTACTTCTTTCTTACTTCTTTCTTACTTCTTTCTTACTTCTTTCTTACTTCTTTCTAACTTCTTTCTTTCTTCTTTCTTTCTTCTTTTTTCTTATTTCTTTATTCTTTCTTCCTTCTTTCTTTATTTCTTACTTCTTTCTTACTTCTTTCATTCTTTCTTTCTTCTTTCTTTCTTCTTTCTTTCTTTCTTTCTTCTTTCTTTCTTACTTCTTTCTTACTTCTTTCTTCTTCTTTCGTACTTCTTTCTTACTCTTTCTTACTTCTTTCTTACTTCTTTCTTCTTCTTTCTTACTTCTTTCTTACTTCTTGCTAACTTCTTTCTTTTTCTATCTTTCTTCTTTCTTTCTTCTTCTTTCTTCTTTCTTTCTTACTTCTTTCTTCTTTCTTTCTTACTTCTTTCTTACTTCTTTCTTTCTTCTTTCGTACTTCTTTCTTACTTCTTTCTTACTTCTTTCTTACTTCTTTCTTCTTTCTTTCTTACTTCTTTCTTACTTCTTTCTTGCTTCTTTCTTACTTCTTTCTTACTTCTTTCTTTCTTCTTTCTTACTTCTTTCTTTCTTCTTTCTTACTTATTTCTTACTTCTTTCTTACTTCTTTCTTACTTCTTTCTTACTTCTTTCTTACTTCTTTCTTACTTATTTCTTTCTTCTCTCTTTCTTCTCTCTTTCTTCTCTCTTCTTCTTTCTTTCTTCTTTCTTCTTTCTTTCTTACTTCTTTATTACTTCTTTCTTTCTTCTTTCTTACTTCTTTCTTTCTTCTTTCTTACTTCTTTCTTACTTCTTTCTTACTTCTTTCTTACTCCTTTCTTACTTCTTTCTTACTTCTTTCTTACTTCTTTCTTACTTATTTCTTTCTTCCCTCTTTCTTCTCTCTTTCTTCTTTCTTTCTTCTTTCGTTCTTCTTTCTTTCTTCCTTCTTTCTTTCTTCTTTCTTTGTTCTTTCTTTTTCTTTATTTCTTTTTTCTTTCTTTTTCTTCTTTCTTCTTTCTTTCTTCTTTGTTTCTTACTTCTTTCTTCTTTCTTTCTTACTTCTTTCTTACTTCTTTCTTACTTCTTTCTTTCTTCTCTCTTTCTGTCTTCTTTATTTTCTTCTTTCTTTCTTCTTTCTTTCTTCTTTGTTTCTTACTTCTTTCTTCTTTCTTTCTTACTTCTTTCTTACTTCTTTCTTACTTCTTTCTTTCTTCTTCCTTTCTTCTTTGTTTCTTACTTCTTTCTTCTTCTTCTTACTTCTTCTTACTTCTTTCTTACTTTCTTCTTCTTTCTTTCTCCTTTCTTACTTCTTTCTTACTTCTTTCTTACTTCTTTCTTACTTCTTTCTTTCTTTCTTTCTTCTTACTTTCTTTCTTACTTCTTTCTTACTTCTTTCTTTCTTTCTTCTTTCTTACTTCTTTCTTTTCTTTCTTCTTTCTTTCTTCTTTCTTTCTTCTTTCTTTCTTTCTTCTTTCTTACTTCTTTCTTACTTCTTCTTCTTCTTCTTTCTTTCTTCTTCTTTCTTCTTTCTTACTTCTTTCTTACTTCTTTCTTACTTCTTTCTTTCTTTCTTCTTTCTTTCTTCTTCTTTCTTATTTCTTTATTCTTTCTTCCTTCTTTCTTTATTTCTTACTTCTTTCTTACTTCTTTCTTTCTTTCTTTCTTCTTTCTTTCTTCTTTCTTTCTTTCTTTCTTCTTTCTTTCTTACTTCTTTCTTACTTCTTTCTTTCTTCTTTCGTACTTCTTTCTTACTTCTTTCTTACTTCTTTCTTATTTCTTTCTTCTTTCTTTCTTACTTCTTTCTTACTTCTTGCTAACTTCTTTCTTTTTCTATCTTTCTTCTTTCTTTCTTCTTTCTTTCTTCTTTCTTTCTATTACTTCTTCTTCTTTCTTTCTTACTTCTTTCTTACTTCTTTCTTACTTCTTTCTTACTTCTTTCTTTCTTCTTTCGTACTTCTTTCTTACTTCTTTCTTACTTCTTTCTTCTTTCTTCTTTCTTTCTTACTTCTTTCTTACTTCTTTCTTGCTTCTTTCTTACTTCTTTCTTACTTCTTTCTTTCTTCTTTCTTACTTCTTTCTTTCTTCTTTCTTACTTCTTTCTTACTTCTTTCTTACTTCTTACTTACTTCTTTCTTACTTCTTTCTTACTTCTTTCTTACTTATTTCTTTCTCTCTCTTCTCTCTTTCTTCTCTCTTTCTTCTTTCTTTCTTCTTTCTTCTTTCTTTCTTCCTTCTTTCTTTCTTCTTTCTTTCTTCTTTCTTTTTTCTTTATTTCTTTTTCTTTCTTCTTTCTTTCTTCCTTCTTTCTTTCTTCTTTCTTTTTATTCTTCTTTCTTCTCTTCTTTCTTCTCTCTTTCTTCTCTCTTTCTTCTTTCTTTCTTCTTCTTCTTCTCTTCTTTCTTCTTCTTTCTTCTTCTTTCTTCTTTCTTCTTTCTTTCTTCTTTCTTTCTTTCTTCTTTCTTCTTTCTTCTCCTTTCTTTCTCTTCTTTCTTATTTCTTTCTTTCTTTCTTTCTTCTTCTTCTTTCTACTTCTTTCTTCTTTCTTTCTTCTCTTCTCTTTCTTCTTTCTTTCTTCTTTCTTTCTTCTTTCTTTCTTCTCTCTTCTTCTTTCTTTCTTTCTTTCTTCTTTCTTTCTTCTTCATTCTTTTCATCTCTTTCTTTCGTATTTCTTTCTTTCTTCTTTCTCTTTCTTTCCTTTCTTTCTTTTTCTTTCTTTCTTCTTTCTACTTCTTTCTTCTTGTTCTTTCTTTCTTCTATTCTTTCTTTCTTCCTTTTCTTTCTCTTCTTTCTTCTCTTTCTTCCTTTCTTCTTCTCTTCTTCTCTTTCTTCTTTCA